>NC_056436.1:69509626-69702652 GCF_018296145.1 Oncorhynchus tshawytscha | reverse complement strand
GACAACCCACATACAGAATAGTATAGTCAACTCTGATGTACTCAGATAATCAAAGGCACAGATACTCATACATGCTTCAGGGCAGACACACCTGCTGCTACTACACATGGAAGGATTATGAGGAGGAGCTGAGGTTAACTGTCTCTGTGGTTTAGGATCAGGACCTCCTATTGACTGAGCCCTGCTGGCTGTCTGGCTGGCTGCAGTGGGCCTTTGATGGTGGGAAGCCCTCTAGAACATAGGCCCTAGGATTTAAATGTTGAAGTAAACGTTGAAATACATGTAGTCTCTGGGCAGTTTGAATGGTTAAATTTCAAAATGTGGTACTTTTTAACAGTGCTCTACTTTTTGTTTTTAAACACTAGATCATTTCTGACATCTTGTCCTATGCTCACGTTGTCTACTCCAAAGCGGATTTCCACGTGGTTTGTGGCATGGGGAAATCATTCCACGATGGTTAGAGGGCTGTTTTCCCCAGCTTCTTCCCTTAATGGTTGAAGGTGCCCCAGAGCCAGGCTTGGAATGTTACACCACTCTTAAAACAGGAGACATCTTTCTAACAGACCAATGACAAGCCCAAGCTCCAGAGACAGACTAGGCCTATAATGAAGACAGAAGTGTGTGAATCCACCCCAACAGCTCAGAGATATACAGTAAATAGTGAGGACAGCACATAGACAATATGTTCATTTCTATTTTTTAGCACAAGGTTCAGGTGGCTTTTAAGCATGTCTTGGTTAAATTTAGTTGTACCTGGACTGGAATGTTTCAGTAGAGATAGATCCTGAGTTATCTCTCCATCTCCGCTATATAGGCATGTTTTAGAATGACTGAGTTTTTCCCGAGAATATGTCCAGGGCCCTTATCCACAATGCATCTAAGAGTAGAAGTGCTGATCTAGGATCTGTCCATGTAATCTTATTCATTAATGTCTAATAGGCCAAACTGATCCTAGATCATCACTCATACTCTGAGGTGGTTATGGAAACAGGCCCTGACCAGGAAAAACTCTGGACCCTACTGATGACTCTGAGTGTTTAGCCATGTTAATTCTCCCTACTGTAGTGTGGCCAGAGGATGACTATCAGACCAGAGAGACTGGCTGGCAGGGACAGGGGGTGTGGCGGTGGTGGAGAGAGCCACATTCTAATTCATCATGCCTGTGCTGTGCTGCGTGTGACTGGGCTGCAGAAGGCCTCTAAGTGAATTAGGATACTGTTGAAGTCATGCCATCGATCACGGGAATGATGTTCCCCATAATTAGTTTATCTTAAATGTAATGATCATCATTTTTGAGCACCAGGTTGGGGGGGTAGTCCTAACAGTGCTCCTCCCCTGAGCACTGTGACTGGTAATTTAATAAATGAAAGGCTATAATAGGTTTAGGGGCAGGAGGAAGTGTAGATTATCGGTTTGGAGGTCTGCGGCGAGTTATTCTTTTGGGTGATTTATTAAAATAATAGAGCGCGCTGCATGCTGAGGATCATTTAATAACACAGGGCATACAGAGTGAGGACAGACTAATTATGGTTGACACCCCTCCAGTGGTCCAGCTCTCCCTTTTCTCTCTCACTCTCTCTTTCTTTCTCTCCTCCCACATACAGTGTGTACATACACTCACACACACAAACAAAAGCACAGTACTGTACGACAGATCTAACAATGAACGTCTGCGCCCTCAGATTCCAGGCTGGGGTGATTCAGTGTCATGGTGATTGAATGAGAGAGAGAGAGAGAGAGAGGAACTCCTGTAGCTCTGTCCCACGCTGGGTATGTACATAGTCGATGGTAGGCTTCAAGGGGACTCCTACGGTAGGTACACCTACAGTGGCTCGTTCTTTAAAAGTTGTAGCGTACTGCGGCACAGCTTGCGTGGTGCCGCAGAATTCTTTAGCACGTTATTTAAGTGCCAACCAATGGTACCATTTACCTCTCTTGGGTAAGGGGCAGGATTTGGAATTTTGGATGAAAAGCATGCACAAATTAAACGGCCTGCTACTCGGCCCTGGAAGATATGATATGCATATAACTGGTAGATTTGGATAGAAAACACTCTAAAGTTTCCAAAATTGTTAAAATAGTGTCTGTGAGTATAACAGAACTGATTTAGCAGGTGAAAACCTGAGAAAAATCCATTCAGGAAGTAGTTTTTTTTGTTGGTTTTGTAATTTTCTATTCAATGCCATTACAGTATCCATTGACTTATGACTCCATTTGCAGTTCCTATGCCTTCCACTAGATGTCAACAGTCTTTAGAAATCGTTTCCAGCTTGTATTCTTATAAATGAGGGAGTAAGACCAGTCTGAACGAGTGGACCCTAACGTGACGCAGAGTTTTTTTCAGGCTCATGTGCATTTCTTGTTTACCTTTTATATTGACGACGTTATTGTCCGGTTGAAATATTATAGATCATTTAGGCTAAAAAACAACCTGAGGGTTGAATATAAACATCGTTTGACATGATTCTATGAACTTTACAGATACAATTTGGATTTTTTTGTCTGATTGTTTTGACTGAGTTTGAGCCTGTGGATTACTGAAGAAAACGCGCTAACAAAACTGAGGTTTTTGGATATAAAGAGACTTCATCGAACAAAAGGAACATTTATTGAGTAAATGAATGTCTTCTGATTGCCACCATATGAAGATCATCAAAGGTAAGGGATTAATTTTATCTCTATTTCTGAGTTTTGTAACGCTTCTGCTTGGCTGGTTACTGTCTGTAATAATTTGTCAACTGGGCTATGTTCTGGGCTAGGTATGTTCTGGGCTAGGTATGCTTTCGCCGAAAAGCATTTTATAAATATGACACTGTGGTTGGTTTAACAAGAAGTTAATCTTTAAACCTATGTCAAATATGTTTTGTTTTCTGAATTTTTATAATTAGCATTTCTGTAATTGAATTTGGCACTCTGCAACCTCACTGGATGTTTGCCAGATGGGACGCTAGCGTCCCACATACCCTAGAGAGGTTAATGCTAGTTAGTGCTAGTTTGACCACCAGAGGGCATCTTTGAGAAGCATTTGATAGCCTTCAATAGTGGCTGTACTAGAGAATTTAAAACCTTTTTTGTAAGAACATAGTATATGATTGACTGATTTTAAGACTTAATTAATTTGCTTAATATTATGGTGTTTCTATTCCAAGAAAAATTAAGGATGGAATGGAAAATATGGCGCTGTACAATGTGACGGTCGGGAGTAGGCTACAGTATTTGTCTATTTAGCTAAAAAATCCCTGTGTCTTACGGGAACTCGGGAGACAGGGTTTCAATTCTCAGATGGGGAATTTGTTCTAAACTGGCTTGCCTAGATAAATAAAGGTTACACTAAGAGCATGACATTTCTACACCCTAATTGTAGTCTAAGCAATACCCAAACTGAGATTCGGGGGAAAATAAAAATCTCATTGATTTATCAAGACCAGTCCCCATGCTTGTCTCAGAGCAGTGCGAAACGGTGCTAAAATAGTTATAGGCTTCAAATCCTATCGCTTCTAACTTCAATATGCTCTTTAAATAAATAAGACCTACACCACTTTTAACAGCCCCTTACTCAACACTAGTGAGACTCATGTCGCCTACGGTAGGCCTACAGTATATCTAAAAAATGTTCGGGACTAAGCCAATAAATACATATAGAGGTTTGGAGTCTTCTAAATTTAAACCAAAAGCCGCCTCATGGGTCTCCCGGTGGCGGCCGGCACGGGTATCTGTAGCAACGCATTTTGCATTGCGATGCGGTGCGGTGACTTAGACAGCTGTGCCACTGGGGAGGCCCCATCCACATTAAATAGTACCCGAAAAAGAAGATCTCAACTGGATCTCAACTGGCAGCTTCCTTAAATAGTTCCCGTAAAACACCAGTCTCAACATCAACAGTGAAGAGGCAACTCCAGGATGCTGGCCTTCGAGGCAGAGTGTCAAAGAAAAGGCCATATCTCAGACTGTCCAATAAAAATAAAAGATTAAGATGGGCAAAAGAACACTGGACAGAGGAACTCCACCTAGAAAGCCAGCATCCCGGAGTTGCCTCTTCACTGTTGATGTTGAGACTGGTGTTTTACGGGAACTATTTAAGGAAGCTGCCAGTTGAGGACTTGTGAGGAATCTGTTTCTCCGAATAAACACTCTAATGTACATGTCCTCTTGCTCAGTTGTGCAATGGGGCCTCCCACTCCTCTTTCTATTCTGGTTAGGACCAGTTTGTGCTGTTCTGTGAAGGGAGTAGTACACAGCGTTGTACGAGATCTTCAGTTTCTTAGCAATTTCTCACATTGAATAGCCTTAATTTCTTAGAACAAGAATAGAAGAAAGTCCTTTGTTTCTGGCCATTTTGAGGCTGTAATCGAACCCACAAATGCTGATGCTCCAGATACTCAACTAGTCTAAAGAAAGACAGTTTTATTGCTTCTTTAATCAGAACAACAGTTTTCAGCTGTGCTAACATAATTGCAAAAGGGTTTTCTAATGATTAATTATCATTTTAAAATAATAAACTTGGATTAGCTAACACAACGTGTCATTGGAACCCAGGAGTGAAGGTTGCCTCTGTACGCCTATGTAGATATTCCATTAAAAAATCTGCCAATTGGCTATTTCAGCCTCAGCTTTGGCATCTTCCCCAATCTTTCAAACCAAGGACTGATCACCACAATCCACAAAAGTGGAGACAAATTTTACCCCAATAACTACCATGGGATATGCGTCAACAGCAACCTTGGAAAAATCTTCTGCATTATCATTAACAGCAGACTCGTACATTTCCTCAGCGAAAACAATGTACTGAGCGAATGTCAAATTGGCTTTTTACCAAATTACCGTGCGACAGACCACTTATTCACCCTGCACACCCTAATTGACAAACAAACCAACCAAATCAAAGGCAAAGTTTTCTCATGCTTTGTTGATTCAAAAAAAGCTTTAGACTAAATTTAGCATGAGGGTCTGCTATACAATTTGATGGAAAGTAGTGTTGGGGGAAATCATACAACATTATAAAATCTATGTACATAAACAACAAGTGTGCGGTTAGAATTGGAAAAAACACACACATTTCTTTACACAGGGCCGGGTGGTGAGACAGGGATGCACCTTAAACCCCACCCTCTTCAACATATAAATCAACAAATTATCAAGGCCACTAGAACAGTCTGCAGCACCCGGCCTCACCCTACTAGAATCTGAAGTCAAATGTCTGCTGTTTGCTGATGATTTGGTGCTTCTGTCACCAACCAAGGAGGGCCAACAGCAGCACCTAGATCTTCTGCACAGATTCTGTCAGACCTGGGCCCTGACAGTACATCTCAGTAAGACCAAAATAATGGTGTTCCAAAAAAGGTCTACACACCATTGCCCTAGAGCACACAAAAAAAACGATACATTCCTCGGCCTAAACATCAGTGTCACAGGTAACTTCCACAAAGCTGTGAACGATCTGAGAGACAAGGCAAGAAGGGCCTTCAATTCCATCAAAAGGAACATAAAATGTGACATACCAATTAGGATCTGGCTAAAAATACTTGAATCAGTTATAGAACCCATTGCCCTTTATGGTTGTGAGGTCTGGAGTCCGCTCATCAACCAAGAATTCTAAGAATGACAAACACCAAATTGAGACTGTGCATGCAGAATTCTGGAAACATTTACTCCGTGTACAATGTAAAACACAAATAATGCATAAAGAGCACAAATAGGCCGATACCCGCTAATTATCAAAATCCAGAAAAGAGCTGTTAAATTCTGTAACCACCTAACAGGAAGCGATTCCCAAACCTTCCATAACAAAGCCATCACCTACAGAGAAATTAACCTTGAGACGAGCCCCCTAAGCAAGCTGGTCCTGGGGTTCTGTTCACAAACACAAACAGACCCCACAGAGCCCCAGGACAGCAACACAATTAGACCCAACCAAATCATGAGAAAACTAAAGAATTATTACTTGACACATTGGAACTAATTTACAAAAAAACAGAGCAAACTAGAATTCTATTTGGCCCTAAACAGAGAGTACACAGTGGCAGTGAGCATAGCCTTGCTATTGAGAAAGGCAGCTGAAGGCAGACCTGGCTCTCAAGAGAAGACACTGACCACAAAATGAGGTGGAAACTGAGCTGCACTTCCTAACCTCCTGCCAAATGTATGACCATATTAGAGACACATATTTCCTTCAGATTACACAGAACCATAAAGAATTGAAAAACAAATCCAACCAGTGAAGAACTAACCCCATTGCAAATACAACCTATATTTATGTTTATTTATTTTCCCTTTTGTACTTTAACTATTTGCACATCATTACAACACTGAAAATAGACATAATATGACCTTTGATATGTCTTTATTCCTTTGGAACTTTTGTGAGTGTAATGTTTACTGTTTATTTTCTATTGTTTATTTCACCTTTGTTTATTATCTATTTCACTTGTTTTGACAATGTAAACATGTTTCTCATGCCAATAAAGCCCCTTAGGTTGAATAAATTGGAAAGAGAGAGAGAGCGCGAGAGAGAGCGAGCAGCATAGGTTTCCGTTTCTATAGACCTGCTCAAATTTCTTCATTTATAATTAAGGATTAGACTTTATTGAAGAGTAGAAAATGACAGTTCTTCCTCCAGAATATGGGATTCTTTGGGATAAGAGGGAATGGTAATGTAACCTGCTCAGGGTTGCCCAGCGCCTCATCAGCAATAGATGTTTAAATCATTAGAAAGTACAAACAAATAAGGAAGAAGCAAGGGACTGGCACGTCTGAACTGACTCACCGTTATAGCAGCCAGTCAGCTGGGTCAATAGGGACGGGCACGTCTGAACTGACTCACCGTTACAGCAGCCAGTCAGCTGGGTCAATAGGGACTGACTCACACGCAGCCAACTGACTGAACACTCACCGTTACAGCAGCCAGTCAGCTGGGTCAATAGGGACTGGCAGCCAGTCTGGGTCTGACTGGCACGTCACCGTGCAGCCAGTCAGCTGGGTCAATAGGGACTGGCACGTCTGAACTGACTCACCGCAGCAGCCAGTCAGCTGGGTCAATAGGGACTGGCACGTCTGAACTGACTCACCGTTACAGCAGCCAGTCAGCTGGGTCAATAGGGACTGGCACATCTGCCAGTCACTGACTCACTGGCACGTTACAGCAGCCAGTCAGCTGGATCAATAGGGACTGGCAGTCTGAACTGACTCACCGTTACAGCAGCCAGTCAGCTGGATCATAGGGACTGGCACGTCTGAACTGACTCACCGTTACAGCAGCCAGTCAGCTGAACTCTTTAGGCCAGACTGGCACTGGCACGCCTGAACTGACTCACCGTTACAGCAGCCAGTCAGCTGGGTCAATAGGGACTACACGTCTGAACTGACTCACCGCAGCAGCCAGTCAGCTGGGTCAATAGGGACTCACGCCTTGACTCACCGTTACAGCAGCCAGTCTGGATCACTCTGAACTGACTCACCGTTACAGCAGCCAGTCAGCTGGATCAATAGGGACTGGCACGCAACTGACTCACCGTCTTAACTGACTCACGTCTGAACTACAGCAGCCAGTCAGCTGGCATCAGCTGGATCATAGGGACTGGCACGCCTGAACTGACTCACCGTTACAGCAGCCAGTCAGCTGGATCAATAGGGACTGGCACGCCTGAACTGACTCACCGTTACAGCAGCCAGTCTAGCTGGGTCAATAGGGACTGGCACGCCTGAACTGACTCACCGTTACAGCAGCCAGTCAGCTGGGTCAATAGGGACTGGCACGTGAACTGACTCACCGTTACAGCAGCCAGTCAGCTGGATCAATAGGGACTGGCACGGGAACTGACTCACCGTTACAGCAGCCAGTCAGCTGGATCAATAGGGACTGGCACGTCTGAACTGACTGGCAGCCAGTCAGCTGGATCAGGGGACTGGCACGCCTGAACTGACTCACCGTTACAGCAGCCAGTCAGCTGGGTCAATAGAACTGACTCACCGTTACAGCAGCCAGTCAGCTGGATCAATAGGGACTGGCACGTCTGAACTGACTCACCGTTACAGCAGCCAGTCAGCTGGATCAATAGGGACTGGCACGTCTGAACTGACTCACCGTTACAGCAGCCAGTCAGCTGGATCAATAGGGACTGGCACGTCTGAACTGACTCACCGTTACAGCAGCCAGTCAGCTGGGTCAATAGGGACTGGCACGTCTGAACTGACTCACCGTTACAGCAGCCAGTCAGCTGGGTCAATAGGGACTGGCACGCAACTGACTCACCGTTACAGCAGCCAGTCAGCTGGGTCAATAGGGACAGTGACTCAGCCAGTCAGCTGGGTCAATAGGGACTGGCACGCCTGAACTGACTCACCGTTACAGCAGCCAGTCAGCTGGATCAATAGGGACTGGCACGTCTGAACTGACTCACCGGCAGCCAGTCAGCTGGGTCAATAATACTGGGACTGCAGCCAGTCAGCTGGGTCAATAGGGACTGGCACGTGAACTGACTCACCGTTACAGCAGCCAGTCAGCTGGGTCAATAGGGACTGGCACGTCTGAACTGACTCACCGTTACAGCAGCCAGTCAGACTCACCGTTACAGCAGCCAGTCAGCTGTCAATAGGGACTGGCACGTCTGAACTGACTCACCGTGCAGCCAGTCAGCTGATCAATAGGGACTGGCACGTCTGAACTGACTCAGCAGCAGCCAGTCAGTCAGCTGGATCAATAGGGACTGGCACGTCTGAACTGACTCACCGTTACAGCAGCCAGTCAGCTGGGTCAATAGGGACTGGCACGTCTGAACTGACTCACCGTTACAGCAGCCAGTCAGCTGGACTAGGGACTGGCACCTGAACTGACTCACCGTTAGCAGCCAGTCAGCTGGATCAATAGGGACTGGCACGTCTGAACTGACTCACCGAGCCAGTCAGCTGGATCAATAGACTCACTGACTCACCGTTACAGCAGCCAGTCAGCTGGGTCAATAGGGACTGGCACGCCTGAACACGTCTGAACTGACTCACCTCACCGTTACAGCAGCCAGTCAGCTGGGTCAATAGGGACTCAATCAGCTGGGTCAATAGGGACTGGCACGCCTGAACTGACTCACCGGCCAGTCAGCTGGATCAATAGGGACTGGCACGCCTGAACTGACTCACCGTTACAGCAGCCAGTCAGCTGGGTCAATAGGGACTGGCACGCCTGAACTGACTCACCGTTACAGCAGCCAGTCAGCTGGATCAATAGGGACTGGCACGTCTGACTCACCGTGCAGCCAGTCAGCTGGGTCACTCCACTGGGTCAATAGGGACTGGCACGTCTGAACTGACTCAGCAGCAGCCAGTCAGCTGGGTCAATAGGGACTGGCACGTCTGAACTGACTCACCGTTACAGCAGCCAGTCAGCTGGGTCAATAGGGACTGGCACGCCTGAACTGACTCACCGTTACAGCAGCCAGTCAGCTGGATCAATAGGGACTGGCACGTCTGAACTGACTCACCGGCAGCCAGTCAGCTGGATCAATAGGGACTGGCACGTCTGAACTGACTCACCGTTACAGCAGCCAGTCAGCTGGGTCAATAGGGACTGGCACGTCTGAACTGACTCACCGTTACAGCAGCCAGTCAGCTGGGTCAATAGGGACTGGCACGTCTGAACTGACTCACCGTTACAGCAGCCAGTCAGCTGGATCAATAGGGACTGGGAACTGACTCACCGTTACAGCAGCCAGTCAGCTGGGTCAATAGGGACTGGCACGTCCTGA
Organism: Oncorhynchus tshawytscha; assembly: GCF_018296145.1. Taxonomy (NCBI): domain Eukaryota; kingdom Metazoa; phylum Chordata; class Actinopteri; order Salmoniformes; family Salmonidae; genus Oncorhynchus; species Oncorhynchus tshawytscha. The sequence goes on along the minus strand of NC_056436.1, from coordinate 69,692,918 downwards.
ACTGACTCACCGTTACAGCAGCCAGTCAGCTGGGGACTCAATAGGGACTGGCACGGGTCTGAACTGACTCACCGTTACAGCAGCCAGTCAGCTGGGTCAATAGGGACTGGCAACGACTCTGCAGCCAGTCTGACTCACCGTTACAGCAGCCAGTCAGCTGGGTCAATAGGGACTGGCACGTCTGAACTGACTCACCAGCCAGTACAGCAGCCAGTCAGCTGGGTCAATAGGGACTGGACACGTCTGAACTGACTCACCGTTACAGCAGCCAGTCAGCTGGGTCAATAGGGACTGGCACGTCTGAACTGACTCACCGTTACAGCAGCAGCAGCCAGTCAGCTGGGTCAATAGGGACTGGCACGGAACTGACTCACCGTTACAGCAGCCAGTCAGCTGGGTCAACTGGCACGCCTGAACTGACTCACCGTTACAGCAGCCAGTCAGCTGGGTCAATAGACTCACCGGCAGCCAGTCAGCTGGGTCAATAGGGACTGGCACGCCTGAACTGACTCACCGTTACAGCAGCCAGTCAGCTGGGTCAATAGGGACTGGCACGCCTGAACTGACTCACCGTTACAGCAGCCAGTCAGCTGGGTCAATAGGGACTGGCACGTCTGAACTGACTCACCGTTACAGCAGCCAGTCAGCTGGCAGCCAGTCAGCTCAATAGGGACTGGCCAGTCAGCTGGGTCAATAGGGACACGTCTGAACTGACTCACCGTTACAGCAGCCAGTCAGCTGGGTCAATAGGGACTGGCACGCCTGAACTGACTCACCGTTACAGCAGCCAGTCAGCTGGGTCAACTGACTCACCGTTACAGCAGCCAGTCAGCTGGGTCAATAGGGACTGGCACGCCTGAACTGACTCACCGTTACAGCAGCCAGTCAGCTGGGTCAATAGGGACTGGCACGCAGCCAGTCTGAACTGACTCACCGTTACAGCAGCCAGTCAGCTGGGTCAATAGGGACTGGCACGTCTGAACTGACTCACCGGGCAGCCAGTCAGCTGGGTCAATAGGGACTGGCACGCTGAACTGACTCACCGTTACAGCAGCCAGTCAGCTGGGTCAATAGGGACTGGCACGCCTGAACTGACTCACCGAACTGACTCACTGGCGTTACAGCAGCCAGTCAGCTAGATCTTTAGGGACTGGCACGTCTGAACTGACTCACCGTTACAGCAGCCAGTCAGCTGGGTCAATAGGGACTAGCACGTCTTAACTGACTCACCGTTACAGCAGCCAGTCAGCTGGATCAATAGGGACTGGCACGTCTGAACTGACTCACCGTTATAGCAGCCAGTCAGCTGGATCATTAGGGACTGGCACGTCTGAACTGACTCACCGTTCAGCTGGGTCAATAGGGACACGCCAGTCAGCTGGCCAGTCAGCTGGGTCAATAGGGACTGGCACGTCTGAACTGACTCACCGTTACAGCAGCCAGTCAGCTGGATCAATAGGGACAGCAGCCAGTCAGCTGGGGATCAATAGGGACTGGCACGTCTGAACTGACTCACCGTTACAGCAGCCAGTCAGCTGGATCAGCTGGCAGCCAGTCAATAGGGACTGGCACGTCTGAACTGACTCACTCACCGTTACAGCAGCCAGTCAGCTGGGTCAATAGGGACTGGCACGTCTGAACTGACTCACCGTTACAGCAGCCAGTCAGCTGGGTCAATAGGGACTGGCACGCCTGAACTGACTCACCGTTACAGCAGCCAGTCAGCTGGGTCAATAGGGACTGGCACGCCTGAACTGACTCACCGTTACAGCAGCCAGTCAGCTGGGTCAATAGGGACTGGCACGCCTGAACTGACTCACCGTTACAGCAGCCAGTCAGCTGGGTCAATAGGGACTGGCACGTCTGAACTGACTCACCGTTACAGCAGCCAGTCAGCTGGGTCAATAGGGACTGGCACGTCTGAACTGACTCACCGTTACAGCAGCCAGTCAGCTGGGTCAATAGGGACTGGCACGTCTGAACTGACTCACCGTTACAGCAGCCAGTCAGCTGGGTCAATAGGGACTGGCACGTCTGAACTGACTCACCGTTACAGCAGCCAGTCAGCTGGGTCAATAGGGACTGGCACGTGAACTGAACTGACAGCCAGTCTGGGTCAATAGGGACTGGCACAGCAGCCAGTCAGCTGGGTCAATAGGGACTGGCACGGAACTGACTCACCGTTACAGCAGCCAGCCAGTCAGCTGGCACGTCTGAACTGACTCTGAACTGACTCACAGCAGCCAGTCAGCTGGGTCAATAGGGACTGGCACGTCTGAACTGACTCACCGAACTGACTCACCGTTACAGCAGCCAGTCAGCTGGGTCAATAGGGACTGGCACGCAGCTGAACTGACTCACCGTTACAGCAGCCAGTCAGCTGGATCAATAGGGACTGGCACGCCTGAACTGACTCACCGTTACAGCAGCCAGTCAGCTGGATCAATAGGGACTGGCACGCCTGAACTGACTCACCGTTACAGCAGCCAGTCAGCTGGATCAATAGGGACTGGCACGCCTGAACTGACTCACCGTTACAGCAGCCAGTCAGCTGGATCAATAGGGACTGGCACGCCTGAACTGACTCACCGTTACAGCAGCCAGTCAGCTGGATCAGCCAGTCTGAACTGACTCACCGTACAGCAGCCAGTCAGCTGGAATAGGGACTGGCACCTCTGAACTGACTCACCGTACAGCAGCCAGTCAGCTGGATCATGGGACTGGCACAACTGACTCACCGTTACAGCAGCCAGTCAGCTGGATCAATGGGACTGGCAATAACTGACTCACCGGCAGCCAGTCAGCACGTCTGAACTGACTCACCGTTACAGCAGCCAGTCAGCTGGATCAATAGGGACTGGCACGTCTGACTGACTCACCGTTACAGCAGCCAGTCAGCTGGATCAATAGGGAATGGCACGCCTGAACTGACTCACCGTTACAGCAGCCAGTTAGCTGGATCAATAGGGACTGGCAACTGACTGAGCAGCCAGTCAGCTGGACAATAGGGACTGGCACGTTGAACTGACTCACCGCAGCAGCCAGTCAGCTGGATCATTAGGGACTGGCACGTCTGAACTGACTCACCGTTACAGCAGCCAGTCAGCTGGATCAATAGGGACTGGCACGCCTGAACTGACTCACCTTTACAGCAGCCAGTCAGCTGGATCATTAACTGACTCACCTTTACAGCAGCCAGTCAGCTGGATCATTAGGGACGGCACGCCTGAACTGACTCACCGTTACAGCAGCCTGTCAGCTGGATCATTAGGGACTGGCACGCCTGAACTGACTCACCGTTACAGCAGCCAGTCAGCTGGATCATTAGGGACTGGCACGTCTGAACTGACTCACCGTTACAGCAGCCAGTCAGCTGGGTCAATAGGGACTGGCACGTCTGAACTGACTCACCGTTACAGCAGCCAGTCAGCTGGCTCCCTCCAAAATGTAGACGTGTTCTGTCTGTACCCAGGTCTGATTTAATGATTCTTCTCCACCACCCACCACCTTCAGGGGCTAGCCTCCAGCCCTGCCTGCCTCTTCTTTTGATAGATCTGTCTCTTCTCTCTCTTTCTGCTGTCTCTCTCTCTAGTTCCACTGTCTGAGGCTGAAGGCTAGCTCCTCCACCACTCGCCTCATCAATTCCGCCAGCGGCCTCTGTCTATTGGCCTTATTGATCGAGGATTATGGTATCAGTGTAAATAGAAGGAGAAAATCACACATCGATAGCAGACTGTTCCTAAAGCTGCCAATTCAGCCAGCCCCTGGCCGCGGGATTGCTGGAGGTTGGCCTTGTTGTGACCCTTGATGATCCCATTGGAGATAGATAGATAGATAGATAGATAGATAGATAGATAGATAGATAGATAGATAGATAGATAGATAGATAGATAGATAGATAGATAGATAGATAGATAGATAGATAGATAGATAGATAGATAGATAGATAGATAGATAGATAGATAGATAGATAGATAGATAGATAGATAGATAGATAGATAGATAGATAGATAGATAGATAGATAGATAGATATTGCTCCCATATGAATGTATGTATGTATGTATATGAGTGAGTGAGAAATATTGTGAGTTGTAAATATCCCATTTTTTTCTCCAAATTGCACTGGCCTGGAAAATTGCTTCATTACTAAACATTGAATATTTATGGTGTAAACAGTTTGAAATTTCCTAACTTGACTTATTTATTAAATGTTTAATGAATGCTCCAAGACGTTTGGTTTGTGTAATGACTACATCAGGATTCTGTCTGGGTCTGTCTGGCAGCATCTTGTTCAAAGAGTTGTACATAACTGTAGATAATCTGATAATGTGACTCAATGGAATGATACAGTAGAGCTGCCCCCTCTTTAAAACTCACTGTGAATCTATATCTGGACAGCTCTGTGAAGAATCTTGAAGACTCAAATTAATTAGCTGGCATAAATGGTGAAATATATGCACTGGTACTGTGTGGTGAGTTAGAAGCTGTTGATTTTGGAGTACCCTCCTATCACATTCCCAGAGGTCCTTGTGTGGAGCCTGGGATTTGTCTGGGGTTTGCCTTGGGCTACTGTCTCTCTGCTGGGAGACACTTATTTCCTCCTCTCCCAGTCTGTTCCTGAAGGCCCTACATCCAGTTTGTTTTGGAATGAGGAAGAAATTGGAAAACCCATTAATTATGAATGCCATTCGTTTATTTACTTAAATTATAGCAGATTAATAGTGCCACGTTTGGTGTTCAAATCTAAATGTGTGAGATGCGTGAGGCCCTTTGAACTCCGGTGATGGAAACACATTATAGTAGTCGTCTGCATTAGAGACGTATGCAACTGTTTGTTTATGTTCTCTGTTATATGTCAATAACCTTCATCTGAACCGGGATGATGTGTTACGGCAGCAAATGAGTCATTATTTTCCCCTGCTGCCATGAATTTCATCACTCTGGTTGGAACAGCCAGTTCCGTGGACAGAGGAGGAGGTTTTTTCTAAATGTCTTTATAGTCTGCTGTGAGAAAGGCAGCTCGTTGTTGCGAGCACCGAGATAACAGAAACAGGTTAGAGAGGTTAGGAGGGTGTTCTGAGAGCAGAGCCTGTTAGCAGGTCCGAGGTTAGTGGGCTAGACCGAGGTGAACACACTGAAAGCAGACAGCAGCCATTGTTCTAAAGACACCAGCCCCTTATTTTCCCACAGTTCACCACAGGATTCTATCAGCTGTCAGCTGAGGCTCACCTCCATCAAGTGGACAAAGGAAATGAAGTGACCTTACTACACTGCTGTTCTTCACACTCTCAAGTAGAACATTAGCGCTTCCCTTTTATGAATTATTTACATGCACAAGCACTACTTGGAGAGACTGAGTGGTGAAAGAAAGAATGTCTCCAAGAGGTCTATTTTAAACACTTTAATGGGACCTAGGATACTAATTACGTTTCTTCTTCCAGAGAATGACATGGACAACACTTGGGTATTGGAGAAAGCCACAGTAATTCTACTTACATTAAAAAAAATGGAATGTAGAAAAAGAGGGTATTCTTAGAACTATTCCAAGTACGCCATGGATCTGTCAATGGTTGCCTTGTCATTTCAGCTAGGATTATCTCAGAGTGATGTGTGTAGATCGATGGTCCTTTACTGTCCTTTACTGTTGGGTTGTTCTAGTGCTGGCAAGATGCCATGTCCACCTCCTACTCTGCCATCCTACTAGCAATGGGCAGTGGCGTGCACTGCTAGGGCAGGGCATAGGAACACCATGCCACACTATATTACCCACAGGGCCTTGTCCTCTTCGTTTATCTTTAATTATTAACCTGAACTGGCTGTGAGCCTCAGAATTCTGCTTTGGAACCAAACGCCACTAGGCAAGCCCTGGGGGCAGGAGAGTTAGCTACTTCTTTAAGGACTTCACATGGCTCAGACAAGCTGGACTTTAGTAAATAGCTATTGGTCCATGGCACAGTGTAGTTATTTGACACATGGCTCTGTTTCACTGCAGAGCCTAGTGCCACAGCTATGTCCCAGAGCCTAGTGCCACCGCTATGTCCCAGAGCCTAGGGCTATGGCTATGTCCAAGAGCCTAGTGCCACAGCTATGTCCCATAACCTAGTGCCACAGCTATGTCCCATAACCTAGTGCCACAGCTATGTCCCATAACCTAGTGCCACAGCTATGTCCCATAACCTAGTGCCATAGCTATGTCCCATAACCTAGTGCCACAGCTATGTCCCATAACCTAGTGCCACAGCTATGTCCCATAACCTAGTGCCACAGCTATGTCCCATAACCTAGTGCCACAGCTATGTCCCAGAGCCTAGTGCCACCGCTATGTCCCAGAGCCTAGTGCTACGGCTATGTCCAAGAGCCTAGTGCCACAGCTATGTCCCATAACCTAGTGCTACGGCTATGTCCAAGAGCCTAGTGCCACAGCTATGTCCCATAATCTAGTGCCACAGCTATGTCCCATAACCTAGTGCCACAGCTATGTCCCATAACCTAGTGCCACAGCTATGTCCCAGAGCCTAGTGCCACCACTATGTCCCAGAGCCTAGTGCTATGGCTATGTCCCATAACCTAGTGCCACAGCTATGTCCCATAACCTAGTGCCACAGCTATGTCCAAGAGCCTAGTGCCACAGCTATGTCCCATAACCTAGTGCCACAGCTTTGTCCCATAACCTAGTGCCACAGCTATGTCCCATAACCTAGTGCTACAGCTATGTCCAAGAGCCTAGTGCCACAGCTATGTCCCATAACCTAGTGCCACAGCTATGTCCCATAACCTAGTGCCACAGCTATGTCCCATAACCTAGTGCCACAGCTATGTCCCATAACCTAGTGCCACAGCTATGTCCCAGATTTGATCTCCAAGCTGCCATATGCCCCCTCACCCTGTCACAGAAAAACACAATCATCAATGGGGTGTTGACAAAAAGACCCCCATCGTTACACATCATGTTTAATTTCCACTGTCCTGTCCAGTGTGTCTCAGGTCATCTATAACCGGTCTTTAGACTATAGTGGGTGGAGCGTCTTTAGATGGCTTCAGTAGCAGTGGAGGCTGCTGAGGGGAGGACGGCTCACAATAATGCCTGGAGGAGAGCCAACAGAATGGCATCAAACACATGGAAACCATGTGTTTGTTGTATTTTATACCATTCCACCAATTCTACTTCTGCCATTAGCACGAGCCCATCCTCCACAATTAACGTGCCTCCATCCTCCTGTGTTCAGTAGTGTGGGTTTTATTGTGTTATAAAGCGGATCCAACAGATGAACCAGTAGCATGACAGAGAGTTGAAAGAGTGTGGAATATTAAGTATGTAGGTGGTGAGAAAGCAAACGGCCTCCTGAGGGCATTTATCATCAACCGCTAGAGCTGTTACCTTCTCCAGCAGACCCACAGTACCATACATCCCTGCAACATCTTCTTCAGCTAGTCTAGTGTTGACACTTTCAATAGGGAGAATAAATAGCTTATTATAAAGCATGATGTCAATTTCCTTTGTTCTGCAGTTACAGTTGCAAGACAAAGTATGTGAACCCTTTGGAATTACTTGGATTTCTACATAAATCTGTCAAAACATTTGATCTGATCTTCCTCTAAGTCACAACAATAGACAAACACAGGGTCCTGAAACAAACACACCAATTATTGTATTGTTCTTGTCTATATTGAATACATCATTTAAACATTCACAGTGTAGGTTGGAAAACATATGTGAACCCCAAGGCTAATGACTTGCCCTAAAGCTAATTGGAGTCAGGACTCAGCTAACCTGGAGTCCAATCAATGAGATGAGGTTGGAGATGTTGGTTAGAGCTGCCCTGCAATATAAAAAACACTGACCAAATGTGAGTTTGCTATTCACATGAAGCATTGCCTGATGTGAACCATGCCTAGAACAAAAGAGATCTAAGAAGACCTAAGACTAAGAATTGTTGACTTGCATAAAGCTGGAAATGGTTCCAAAAGTATCTCTAAAAGCTGTAATGTTCATCAGTCCACGGTAAGACAAATTGTCTATAAATGGAGAAAGTTTAGCACTGTTGCTACTCTCCCTAAGAGTGGCCGTCCTGCAAAGATGACTGCAAGAGCACAGTGCAGAATGCCCAATGAGGTTAAGAAGAATCCTAGAGTGTCAGCTATAGACTTACAGAAATCTCTGGAACATGGTAACATCTCTGCTGACAAGGCTACGATATGTGAAACAGTTAACAAGAATGGTGTTCATGGGAGGACACCACGGAAGAAGCCAGTGCTATCCAAAAAAAACATTGCTGCACGTCTGAAGTTCGCAAAAGAGCACCTGGATGTTCCAGGATATGTTCCAAAATACACTGTGGATAAATTAAACTAAAGTTGAGTTGTTTGGAAGGAACACACAACACTATGTATGGAGAAAAAAAGGCACAGCACACCAACATCTGAACCTCATCCCAACTGTAAAATATGGTTGAGGGAGCATCATGGTTTGGGGCTGCTTTGCTGCCTCAGGGCTGGACAGCTTGCTATCATTGACCGAAAAATGAATTCCCAAGTTTATCAAGACATTTTGCAGGAGAATGTTAGGCTGTCTGTCCGTCAATTGAAGCTCAACAGAAGTTGGGTGCTGCAACAGGACAACGACCCAAAACACAGAAGTAAATCAACAACAGAATGGCTTCAATAGAAGGAAATACTTCTGGAGTGGCCCAGTCAGAGTCCTGACCTCAACTCGATTGAGATGCTGTGGCATGACCTCAAGAGCGGATCACACCAGACATCCCAAAATATTGCTGAACTGAAACAGTTTTGTAAAGAGGAATGGTCCAAAATTCCTCCTGACCGTTGTGCAGGTCTGATCCACAACTACAGAAAACGTTTGGTTTAGGTTATTGCTGCCAAAGGAGGGTCAACCAGTTATTAAATCCAAGAGTTAACATACTCTTTTCACCCTGCACTGTGAATGTTTACTTGGTGTGGGCAATGAAAACATGACAGCATATAATTGTGTGTGTTATTAGTTTAGGCAGACTATGTTTGTCTATTGTTGTGACTTAGATGAAGATCAGGTCGAATTTTATGACCAATTTATGCAGAAATCCAGGTAATTCCAAAGGGCTCACATACTTTTTGTTGTCACTGTATATGACGTATTTGATGAAATTGATAATCAGATGTCAGATGCATTATTCTCTTAATAACAGTTTGCCTTGTTGAGAGAGAGAGAGAGAGAGAGAGAGAGAGAGAGAGAGAGAGAGAGAGAGAGAGAGAGAGAGAGAGAGATGCTGTGTGATTGATGGGGCTGTCTCCAGCTGTCTTCAGGCTGTGTGGATCTGGGAGTCATGTCAATGACAGGCGGACTCATCGCGACCAACTCTGTGTCACTGCTGAGCGAGCCAGCACCACAGCACTGAGTGCTGGGCAGAGAGAGCACAAGGCCGGGCGTGTGGCTGGCGCCAAACATGAAGCAGAGCACAAGGCTGCTCTTAGCAAAATGATGACACAAAAGAAATCTGCGTCACAGCGCATCAGTGCATTAGTCACACACGCCAGTGGAATGAGATCAGTCCAGGGTCACAGAGGGCTAGGTAGTGCTGCTGAAATATGAGGCTACAGTAAAGCTTTGTCTATCACACAGTAAATGTTTATCTATACAAACATGTATACTTTTTTTCTCTCTCTATGTCCTTCTCTACATGTTATCTCTCTTTCTCTCTATCTCTCTTTCTCTTTCTTCCCTCTCGTTCTTTCTCTAAATCTCTCCTACCCAGCATCCCTGTGGCCACGTCTCGGACCAGTGACCCGGGCCACTCTAGTGGCGCCTCGGCCAGCTCCAGTGAATCAGAGAGCAGCTCCGAGTCGGATTCAGACAGTGAGAGCAGCTCCAGTGACAGCGAGTGTAACGGGGCCTCCCGGACCGCCACCCCAGAGGTATAACACAATCGCTCCTTACTGTATTGTACCAACCAACCGGGACAGTCAGATTTTTTTTACTGTGCTATCAACCAATACTCAACCTGTGTTATACCATAGGGAAAAACATTTATCCTATTATTTTAGGCTACAGAAACACACTATATTACACTAATACCACTAGTACAGCATTTTGATCTAGGGATGAAAACCCCCCATCTACTCTAATATCACTATTATTTTGATAGGATTAAACTAGCCGACTTGGTAGCAACTTTCCCTCTTTCCCGGTTGTGGCAGTTGATGGTAGTAAAGTGACTTCGACACTTGCATGGCAGTTTAAGCAGCTCAAGTGCCAGGCAGAGTAGTATTCCACAGAGGAGCACTGAGTTTTAGACCCGGGTAAATACTTACCACAGTGCATCTGGGCGCCCTCTACAGGCCATATGACTTTCTGTCCACCAAGGAAGAGCCAATTGGAACAGCCAGGTGGGCCAGGAAACGGGCCTGTCCGTCTTTAAGGATGTCTCATTCCCTCTCTAAGTGCACTCCACTGATGTTTTACTAAAGACACAGGAGTTTTCCGGAAGCCATGTTAGATGGGATTTAAAGGCTGGGCCTTTCAGAGAGGAAGAGTGAAAGGGAAAGTATGTGTTATCCCCTGTTTTATACTCAGTGGTTTTAATTCCTTAGTCAATTCATTTCCAACACTTCCTTTCCGAATGATTTGCTATCATTTCGATCATTCAGGACAGGATTTATGATTTCATATGAAACACTTCTACTTGTCGTGGGGCATAATGGTACAAACAAACGATGTGAGATGGCATGGTCGGAGACTAGCACAAGGACAATTTGGGAGCACTACTCAGTCATTCATGAGTTTCTGAGAGTCTATTTTAATGGTCTCTTCATCAGGACATTGGCTCGTTGGTTTGATAGCATATAGCTCTGAAGAGACAATTGAATTATCACATTTTACTTTCATGAGTCAACACAGTGTTTTATGAAGCTATGTAGTCTACTATCAAACTAAACGTGGATCTATCTAACTGTATATTCTTTGTCCTTGATACTTATTTTGTTCTCACACAGCCTGAACCTCCATCAACAAACAAATGGCAGCTGGATAAGTGGCTGAACAAAGTGACCCCACACAATAAAGCACTTATCAGTACCCAGTCAGAGAGAGAGAGCCATGGGCTCTGCAGCTCCCAGCCTGACCACAGCCAGCAGGCACCTGGGAGCCAGGACTTGGCCCCAGGAAAGAGCAAGCCTGGGCCCACCGTCCTGCTGGCCCAGACCGACGCCAAGGAACGGGCCCTCCTCAGCCCCATCCGAGAGAAGGCCAAGCCCAAGACTGGACCAAAGGTCTCAGAGGGGAAGAGTTCAAAGTCCCCAGCAGCGGTGGTGGTGGAGCCGGCCCCAGCCAGACGCAGCATTGGAAAGAAGCAGCCAAAGAAAGTGGAGCGCTCATCCAGCCTGGAAGAACACAGCTCCTGGTCCAAGCCCATCAACCCCTCCATCAGCACTACCCCTAAGGAGAAGGAGCCTCCGCCTCTTCTGGAGCCGCCCAAGTCCAGGACCAAGGGCACCAGTGGGAAAGCTGCCCCTAGGAAGGAACCTCGCACCACCACTACCACGACAACTACTCCAGCTCATCCTCCCCCAGCCCCAGTCCTGGACAAGAAGAAGCACAGGGGGCCCAGCAGGATCCTCCCCAAGTCCAAGGAGTTCATCGAGACGGAGTCTTCGTCGTCTGAGTGCCACTCTGAACCAGAGGATCTGATCAAGGTCCCTAACCCTCCCTGCCCAGGTCCCAGCAGCCTGCAGACTCTCAAAGCAGCCAATATCCTGAGTGTCAGTAGCCTTACCAGCACCTGCCTCACTTCCATCTCTATCCCAGACCCTGGTGTGGTTGGGGGCTTATTGGAAGACCCCCTCTTGTCCCCTGTCCCCATTGTCCAGAACGAACTGTTGTCCCCCCTCAGGGACTTTGAGGACATCAAGTCACTGTGGGTGAAGATCGAGCTGAGCTTCCTGTCTAGAATCCCAGGACAGGACCCCCCTGAGCCCCCTCCTGTGAAGGTTGAGCCCCAGGAACACTGGGAGCCCAGCCCCAAGCACAGACGCCAGTCCCCCGCCAGTCAGCAGTCTACCCCTGTTGAGAAACCCCCTAGCAAGGCCAAGAGGAAACACAAGGCAAGTGCAGAACCTTTCTCACTATTTTTCTCTCTAGGTACTAACTGGTATTGGTTTGTGGGATAGTGGTTGGAGTGTGTCCATGGAGGAGCGGTGAGAAAGTGCTGATAGTATGTTCAATGCTGACTGTGCTGTTTGTGTGTGTGTTCTTTAGTCGGACCATTGTAACGCTGTCGGCGGGAGCAAGAAGTTACGGTTGGAGAAAGACTCCATGCTTCTTCCCCCGTGCATCTCACCCATTCACAACCACAAGAACATTAGCACAAAACAGTAAGTGTCGCCGAACCGCTCACTGTGCAGTACTTACTTAACTCATCACTATGGTTACTGGATGAGAAAAGGAATGTGTAGAGCATCCTGTTATGTACAGTAAATGGTTACAGGGATGTACACATTCATTATGGATGTCCACAGTGTACTTAAAGGCTGTTGTTTTTCTCTTATGGGTGGTAGTACTGTATGTGTTGTGAATGGCTACGTCCAACCAGTGTAGATCCTCCTCAGAGAGGATGCTCGGAGGTACAGGAGCAGTGATGTTTCTAGTATGGTATACCCTTAGCTGCTGCTAGCTCTTTGCTGTGTCCTGTGTCCTACAGCATTAAGGTAACATGACACCGACAAGGGCGCTAAAGCTCATTTTAGATATTTAATTAGCGCTGTGGAGACCTACTGCTCATCAAAGGGATGCTGGTGACAAGAGTCGGGGGTCGAGTGTAGTGAGTCCGGAGGATGGAGTGTCCGCTAGCTGAGCTTTACCACTAATCACTACATATATTTAATATGATTACCCAGCGCTGTGATATATGAGCTGCCACGGGTATCTAGTGCAGAAATATTGAACCCTTTGGTCTGGGCTGAAGCCTTTAAATCAGTTGAATTTAGACAACCTCAAAGCCTTTTAATCAGATTGGAGTGTAAAGATGCTTTGTATTAATTCCGTTAAACCGACCAGGGTTCTGCTCATTTTCCGGCCTGTGAAACAAGACAAAATATGCTGCTGTTGACAAATAACCTGAGCAACATAATCCTAATGAGGTTTTCTGACTGTGTTTCCCCCGTTACTGCTTCAGGCGCTCTTGCGCCAGCTAAGCAATTTTTTCTCATATATAAAATCCCCATGAGTTTAGGGAAAGGGGCCGAAAATAATCTGTTGTTGCAACCAATGTGAAAAATATAGTAGCTGCAGGAGGGAGGCAAGGTTTCTCATTTCTCACTGCTACTTTACATTCTTGCTGGTTTTTAAACTCAATAATGACTTTGAGGAAACTCTATAATGGCAACTTCCTTACCTGTCTCTTATCTGTTAACATGGAGAAATTGAGGAAATGTTATTGTTAATAGAATCCCCACGAAGACACACACACACACACACACACACACACACAGCTATACCGAGAACACACTCACATGGATCCAGACTGCAGTCTGCTGGGTTCCCCTCTGAGGGGCCAGGTTTCTGGAGCAGGAGTGGATATTAGAAGGACTGTGAATCTAAGTGCTTTCTGTCTCAACAAACTGCCGTTCCACTGCCTGATCAATCAATATTCTGACCCCTCAGTGCACTACAGGGCTATTTCTAGTCCTATTTCTAGGCTGCCTCCTTAGAGGGTCAGGCACTGAAAAAGAATGTGTCAAAATGTAAATGGTTTTATGGTTTTAAACAAAGCCAAAAGGATATGTTTAAATGATATTAAATATCATTGATATGTTCTTTTTTTACATTCCAAAGAACAAAACCAACATATACAATACGTACCGACAACTTACGGACACACAAACAATGACCATGTCTCATCTGTCCAGACCCGCCTGTCACAATCCCATCCCTAGTGCCTGCATTAATGTTTGCCACATGGCCTTTAAATTGAACCCGTTTGTTTTTCTCAGTCGCCCATGCAATTTCAATAACAAATCATTTGATTTTTTTCATTGTATTAAGGATGGCGGATTGATTGACTTCCTCATTTTTAGTATACGTTTTTGATGAGTGATGAGAAAATAATTTTACAGCCCATTGGTATCTCACTATGTGTCATGTCTTGAAATATGCACACAGGCAGATTAAAAGTATGTTTATATTGTAACTTTCTAGCTCCACCCACAATTTCTGAACTTTATAGCATTCCTAGAAAGCATGGATTATTGAATCATTATTAGTTGTACACTTGACACATGACTGACATTGTACTGTTAAATTGGTGCATTTTGTGTAATACATTCTATACATATTAGTTTATACTGGATTAAGCGTACAATTTTGTTAGTTATGCTCAAACTTTCACTCCATCTTATGCCAATGTCAGTTCTTTTTAAATCTTGGTTCCATTGGTTGATCTTTTTTTCTAAGAGATTTTCAGTTGGATATGCTCTTTTATGAAACCCAACAGACACTGAGAAGTATCTGTACTTTATGCCTTACCTGTATAGTGCTGCATTGAATTAGTCTTATAATAAAAGCAGAAATAATCATTCATTCTGACAAACAGAATGCTCTAAGGCCAGCTGCTTTCTTTCAGGCCTGCACATAATGCCTGTACTTCTCAATTTTACAAATACATCAGACAGTCAAGTCATTTCTCATTTTTTTCATCCATCCACCACTTTCATGACATAGCAGTTGAGATTGGTTTGCATTTCAGAGGCTGTGAACTCACATTATTGGGGGGTCATAACACTTCATAAGCAATACATAAGCGTTCATAAATGTTTCTGTGTTTGTCTAATCCCAGCTCTCTGAGGAAACAGCCCAGGAAGAGAGAGCTGCTGCCTCCCCTGCTGTCGCCCCTCTCTGACGAGCCTCCCACCCGCCAGCGCAGAACCAGCGAGTGTTCCTCCTTCAGCCAGGAGGGCGGCGCTAGCGGCGCCTTATTACTACCCACCCTCAGCTGCTCTCTGCCCCCCTTCTCCTCCTCCTCATCCTCCTCTTCCTCACACAAGCACCACAGCAAAGGAGAGAGCAAATTCTTCTCACATTCCAAGACAAGCAGTGTAAGTAGGGGCAAGCTGTTGTTTTCGGCGTTATTATACAGTAAAATTGTATTTATTACTTTTGTACTGCTATCATAATCAATTACCAAGCAACATTTTTAAAAAAAAATGTTTTTAAAGTGTGATACTTTTGCGTCCACTCCGTTTGCTAAGAGAACCTGTCTTCTACAATTCATTGTGCAGAGAAGTTGGAAGACGGTGCTGTTGCTGCAGATTATTTCTCTGCTCCAGGCTTCTACCACTATTTCCTGTGTTTTTGCAAATCTAATCTAATTACCCTTTGAAAGGAGTTATAAACAGCCTTGAAGAGAGGGAAATGGCTGAATATGTTTAAAGCCAGGACAGAAAACGTAACGGCAGTCCAAATCACCAAGATGAATCCTTACAGTATTATTAGACTTACTGCTGGATGCTAATTAGCATTTTAATTGACCCCTCCATCTCACAGGAGGAAGATACCCACAGCAAACCATCTGGCAGTTTCCATGGTAACGGTCAGTCTGATTCCGACCTTTGGTCCAACCCCTCATCTCTGTCCATGGACCACATGGAGCCAAGAAGACCGAAGCTAACGTTCAATAACAAGTACGTATGACTAACTAACTTCTCCAAACACTCCAAAAACACATATTGTGTTTTTTGTCTCTGATGTACTGACAGATTGACATGATGTACTGACAGATTTGAATAACATGATGCACTGACAGATTTCAATGACATGATGTACTGACAGATTGAATGACATGATGTACTGACAGATTGAATGACATGATGTACTGACAGATTGAATGACATAATGTACTGACAGATTGAATGACTTGATGTACTGACAGATTTAATGACTTGATGTACTGACAGATTGAATGACATGATGCACTGACAGATTTCAATGACATGATGTACTGACAGATTGAATGACATGATGTACTGACAGATTGACATAATGTACTGACAGATTGAATGACTTGATGTACTGACAGATTGAATGGCATGATGTACTGACAGATTGAATAACATGATGCACTGACAGATTTGAATGACTTGATGTACTGACAGATTGAATGACATGATGTACTGACAGATTGAATGACATGATGTACTGACAGATTGACATAATGTACTGACAGATTGAATGACATGATGTACTGACAGATTGACATAATGTACTGACAGATTGAATGACATGATGCACTGACAGATTGAATGACTTGATGTACTGACAGATTTGAATGGCATGATGTACTGACAGATTGAATGGCATGATGGACTGACAGATTTGAATGGCATGATGTACTGACAGATTGACATGATGCACTGACAGATTGAATGACATGATATACTGGCAGATTGAATGACATGATGTACTGACATATTGAATGACATGATGTACTGACAGATTGAATGATATGATGTACTGGCAGATTGAATGACATGATGTACTGACAGATTGAATGACATGATGTACTGACATATTGAATGACATGATGTACTGACAGATTGAATGACATGATGTACTGACAGATTGCAATGACATGATGTACTGACAGATTGAATGACATGATGTACTGACAGATTGACATAATGTACTGACAGAAGGAATGACTTGATGTACTGACAGATTGAATGACATGATGTACTGACAGATTGAATGACTTGATGTACTGACAGATTGAATAACATGATGCACTGACAGATTTGAATGACATGATGTACTGACAGATTTGAATGGCATGATGTACTGACAGATTGACATGATGCACTGACAGATTGAATGACATGATATACTGGCAGATTGAATTACATGATGTACTGACAGATTGAATGACATGATGTACTGACATATTGAATGACATGATGTACTGACAGATTGAATGACATGATGTACTGGCAGATTGAATGACATGATGTACTGACAGATTGAATGACATGATGTACTGACATATTGAATGACATGATGTACTGACAGATTGAATGACATGATGTACTGACAGATTGACATAATGTACTGACAGAAGGAATGACTTGATGTACTGACAGATTGAATGGCATGATGTACTGACAGATTGAATGACATGATGTACTGACAGATTGACATAATGTACTGACAGAAGGAATGACTTGATGTACTGACAGATTGAATGGCATGATGTACTGACAGATTGAATGACATGATGTACTGACATATTGACATAATGTACTGACAGATTGAATGACTTGATGTATTGACAGATTGAATGACATGATGCACTGACAGATTGAATGACTTGATGTACTGACAGATTTGAATGGCATGATGTACTGACAGATTGACAAAATGTACTGACAGATTGAATGACATGATGTACTGACAGATTGACATAATGTACTGACAGATTGAATGACATGATGTACTGACAGATTGACATAATGTACTGACAGATTGAATGACTTGATGTATTGACAGATTGAATGACATGATGTACTGACAGATTGAATGACATGATGTACTGACAGATTGAATGACATGATGTACTGACAGATTGAATGACATGATGTACTGACAGATTGAATGACATGATGTACTGACAGATTGAATGACATGATGTACTGACAGATTGAATGACATGATGTACTGACAGATTGAATGACATGATGTACTGACAGATTGAATGACATGATGTACTGACAGATTGAATGACATGATGTACTGACATGATTCAAATGGAACAGAACAGAACCCAGGGAAGTTGACGTATGTGTGGGATGTGATTACAAAGTTGAGTTCCTCTATATTGATAATTCAAAATGAAACATATTCAGCATTTGGAGGACAACATTATCCTTAAGCAATCCAGGCAGTCACACAACTGCAAACAGATGTATATTTCCAACATAACTGACATGACTGACATATTCTCAATTCATGTGTTCTCCACAGAGTTCACACTGCAGACTACTACATGCAGGAAGCCAAGAAACTGAAGCACAAAGCAGATGCACTGGTAAGCTGTTGTTTTATTAGCCACCGCAAAATGTATGAAAACCATTTAATACAGTATTTACTTTGGTAGAGAATATTTTTTTTGACATTGTCTCAGCCAGACACTGGTCTTAATAATAGACAGACTGACACTGGTATTAATATACAGACAGACTGACACTGGTCTTAACCTGTAGTGACGCCCAGCCCGTGAACGGGACCGTTATCATCATCTGACACTAATTAGCATAACGCAACGGACATAAATCTTCCTAGAAAATCTTCCTATTCATGAAAATCACAAGTGAAATATATTGGAACACAGCTTAGCCTTTTGTTAATCACCCTGTCATCTCAGATTTTCAAAATATGCTTTACAGCCAATGCTAGACAAGCATTTGTGTAAGTTTATCATAGCCTAGCATAGCATTATGCCTTGCTAGCAGCAGGCAAACTTGTCACGGAAATCAGAAAAGCAATCAAATTAAATTGTTTACCTTTGATGAACTTCGGATGTTTTCACTCACGAGACTCCCAGGTAGACAGCCAAAGTTCATTTTTTCCCAAAAGATTATTTTTGTAGGCGAAATAGCTCTGTTTGTTCTTCACGTTTGGCTGAGAAATCGCCCGGAAATTGCTGTCACCACAACTCCGAAAAATATTTCAAATTAGCTCCATAATATCGACAGAAACATGGCAAACGTTGTTTAGAATCCATCCTCAAGGTGTTTTTCTAATATCTATTCGATAATATATCCATCGGGACAATTCCTTTTTCTCTAGGACCGATTGGAGTAATGGCTACCTCTGCACTTTTACGCGAGAATCTCTCTCGGAGCCACCATGTGACCACTTACGCAATGTGCCCCCATACGGCTATTCTTCAACAGAAATGCATAAAACTACGTCACAATGCTGTAGACACCTTGGGGAATACGTAGAAAGCGTAAGCTCGTTGATGGTACATTCACAGCCATATAGGGAGTCATTGGAACGCAGCGCTTTCAAAACCTGGGGCACTTCCGGATTGGATTTTTCTCAGGCTTTCGCCTGCATCATCAGTTCTGTTATACTCACAGACAATATCTTTACAGTTCTGGTAACATTAGAGTTTTCTATCCAAAGGTGTCAATTATATGCATATTCTAGCATCTTTTCCTGACAACATATCCCGTTTAAAACGAGAACATTGTTTTTCCAAAAATGAAAATACTACCCCCTAACACCAAGACGTTTTAACAACAGACAGACAGACACAGGTCTTAATAACAAACAGACACTGGTCTTAATAACAAACATGCACTGGTCTTAATAACAAACAGACACTGGTCTTAATAACAAACAGACACTGGTCTTAATAACAAACAGACACTGGTCTTAATAACAAACAGACACTGGTCTTAATAACAAACAGACACTGGTCTTAATAACAAACAGACACTGGTCTTAATAACAAACAGACACTGGTCTTAATAACAAACATGCACTGGTCTTAATAACAGACAGACACTGGTCTTAATAACAAACAGACACTGGTCTTAATAACAAACAGACACTGGTCTTAACTGGTCTTAATAACAAACAGACACTGGTCTTAATAACAGACAGACACTGGTCTTAATAACAGACAGACACTGGTCTTAATAACAAACAGACACTGGTCTTAATAACAAACAGACACTGGTCTTAATAACAAACAGACACTGGTCTTAATAACAAACAGACACTGGTCTTAATAACAGACAGACACTGGTCTTAATAACAAACAGACACAGGTCTTAATAACAGACAGACACTGGTCTTAATAACAAACAGACACTGTTCTTAATAACAAACAGACACTGGTCTTAATAACAAACAGACACTGGTCTTAATAACAAACAGACACTGGTCTTAATAACAAACATGCACTGGTCTTAATAACAAACAGACACTGGTCTTAATAACAAACAGACACTGGTCTTAATAACAAACAGACACTGGTCTTAATAACAGACAGACACTGGTCTTAATAACAAACAGACACTGTTCTTAATAACAAACAGACACTGGTCTTAATAACAAACAGACACTGGTCTTAATAACAAACAGACACTGGTCTTAATAACAGACAGACACTGGTCTTAATAACAAACAGACACTGGTCTTAATAACAAACAGACACTGGTCTTAATAACAAACAGACACTGGTCTTAATAACAAACATGCACTGGTCTTAATAACAGACAGACACTGGTCTTAATAACAAACAGACACTGGTCTTAATAACAAACAGACACTGTTCTTAATAACAAACAGACACTGGTCTTAATAACAAACAGACACTGGTCTTAATAACAAACAGACACTGGTCTTAATAACAGACAGACACTGGTCTTAATAACAAACAGACACTGGTCTTAATAACAAACAGACACTGGTCTTAATAACAGACAGACATTGGTCTTAATAACAGACAGACACTGGTCTTAATAACAGACAGACACTGTTCTTAATAACAAACAGACACTGGTCTTAATAACAGAGAGACACTGGTCTTAATAACAGAGAGACACTGGTCTTAATAACAGACAGACACTGTTCTTAATAACAAACAGACACTGGTCTTAATAACAGAGAGACACTGGTCTTAATAACAAACAGACACTGGTCTTAATAACAAACAGACACTGTTCTTAATAACAAACAGACACTGGTCTTAATAACAGAGAGACACTGGTCTTAATAACAAACAGACACTGTTCTTAATAACAAACAGACACTGGTCTTAATAACAGACAGACACTGGTCTTAATAACAAACAGACACTGGTCTTAATAACAAACAGACACTGTTCTTAATAACAGACAGACACTGGTCTTAATAACAGACAGACACTGGTCTTAATAACAAACAGACACTGTTCTTAATAACAAACAGACACTGGTCTTAATAACAAACAGACACTGGTCTTAATAACAAACAGACACTGGTCTTAATAACAAACAGACACTGTTCTTAATAACAAGCAGACACTGGTCTTAATAACAAACAGACACTGGTCTTAATAACAGACAGACACTGTTCTTAATAACAAACAGACCGACAGTGATCTTAATAACAGACAGACACTGTTCTTAATAACAAACAGACCGACAGTGATCTTAATAACAAACAGACACTGGTCTTAATAACAAACAGACCGACAGTGATCTTAATAACAGACAGACACTGTTCTTAATAACAAACAGACCGACAGTGATCTTAATAACAAACAGACACTGGTCTTAATAACAAACAGACACGGGTCTTAATAACAAACAGACAGACTCTGGTCTTAATAACAGACAGACACTGGTCTTAATAAAAGACAGACAGACACTTGTCTTAATAACAGACAGCCATGGGTCTCATTAAGAGACAGACAGACAGACACTGGTCTTAATAACAGACAGACAGACACTTGTCTTAATAACAGACAGCCACAGGTCTTATTAAGAGACAGACAGACAGACACTGGTCTTATTAAGAGACAGACAGACAGACACTGGTCTTATTAAGAGACAGACAGACAGACACTGGTCTTAATAAGAGACATACACTGGTCTTAATAAGAGACAGACACTGGTCTTAATAACTGACAGACAACCACTGGTCTTAATAACAGACAGACAGACACACAGACACAGGGCCTATCTGAAGAATGTTGCTAGATGTACAGAGGAGAGCCCTTGTGGAGATCTGTAGTCTTTTTGAAGTGAGGCTGTGGGATCTGTCTCTTACACACCTCTTCAATGTCCTCAGAGAGGGCCTCTAGCCCAGGCAGCGGACGTGATTTACCAACACACTCATAGTGCCCTAATAATTGGATTCTAGCAATTATCTCCCCAGACATTGTCCTTTATCGGAAGTTACATCCACTTGGCCATAAATCTGATCTGCGAGGTAAAGTCATCCATGAATACAAAATGAAGGGAATTGATTGCCCTTGTTACATGACAGTAATCGTTGAGCTGTAATGAATCTTTCACCAGCCCGGTCGGTATTTAGTAAAAGTGGCTTACTTGAAATGGATAGAACCAGCTTGAGAGGTGCTTTCAGTGGAGAGTGGTGTGTAAATATATTTTATTTTACACTTGTGTGCTCATGAGCTTCTTATTTGTCATAGGCTCTGGTTTTGTGTTTTGGGTCTTTGTGAGTTTGTATTTTTAGTAATGTAATCGAGAAAATTGAAGAAGATCAAAAGAATGTTCTGTTTCCCAAACATTAATGTAGCATAGTTATTTTTCCTTCTGATTAAATCAGCTTAACATCTGTTTTCACAAGAACTCTGAGGAATTGGAAAATAATTCATGTGTGGAGAATATTTTGTGGCCCTGTAGTGTTGTGACTCTAATGCGGATCAGATTCGATGTCTCCGTCGTTTCTTTACAGATGGAGAAGTATGGCAAAGCTGTTAACTACGCTGATGGGGCGCTGTCGTTCATAGAATGTGGCAACGCCATGGAACGGGACCCACTGGAGGCCAAGTCTCCATACACTATGTACTCTGAGACAGTTGAACTCATCAGGTTTGTGTCTCCACCAATGTGTCCCTCCCTCCCACTCCCACCCCCACTCAGGCCAGCAATCCCCACCTGCCCTCAGTGAAAATGAGCATCATTATATCCAGCCCTGCTCCAGTCTACCCCACAAGTCAAGGCAATTAGCGGACCTCATTTTATTAATGGCAGTGAAAATGAAAATAGATGGACCTTGTAACTCCTCATATGACCCAGGGATTCATGCACCGGTGATTTAAATATTTTCTTCAAAAACGATTAGACACAGAAAATGACACAAGTCCGGCAGTTTTATGAATGCTCCCCTGGCTTTATGGATGCTCCCCTGGCTTTATGGATGCTCCCCTGGCTTTATGGATGCTCCCCTGGCTCTATGAATGCTCCCCTGGCTTTATGGATGTTCCCCTGGCTTTTTGGATGTTCCCCTGGCTTTTTGGATGTTCCCCTGGCTTTATACATTTTTTTATTTAACCTTTATTTAACTAGGCAATTCAGTTAAGAACAAATTCTTATTTACAATGACAGCCTAGGAACAGGGGGTTAACTGCCTTGTTCAGGGGCAGAACGACAGATTTTTTACCTTGGCAGCTCGGGAATTCGATCTAGCAACCTTTCGGTTACTGGCCCAACGCGCTAACAACTAGGCTACCTGCCGCCCCCATTTATGTATGCTCCCTTGGCTTTATGTATGCTTCCCTGGCTTTATGTATGCTCCCCTGGCTTTATGTATGCTTCCCTGGCTTTATGTATGCTTCCCTGGCTTTATGTATGCTCCCCTGGCTTTATGTATGCTCCCCTGGCTTTATGTATGCTCCCTGGCTTTATGTATGCTCCCTGGCTTTATGTATGCTCCCCTGGCTTTATGTATGCTTTCCTGGCTTTATGTATGCTTCCCTGGCTTTATGTATGCTCCCCTGGCTTTATGTATGCTCCCCTGGCTTTATGTATGCTCCCTGGCTTTATGTATGCCCACTGGCTTTATGTATGCTTCCTGGCTTTATGTATGTATGCTCCCTGGCTTTATGTATGCTCCCCTGGCTTTATGTATGCTCCCCTGGCTTTATGTATGCTCCCTGGCTTTATGTATGCTCCCCTGGCTTTATGTATGCTCCCCTGGCTTTATGTATGCTCCCTTTATGTATGCTTTTTATGTATGCTCCCTGGCTTTATGTATGCTCCCCTGGCTTTATGTATGCTCCCCTGGCTTTATGTATGCTCCCCTGGCTTTATGTATGCTCCCTGGCTTTATGTATGCTCCCTGGCTTTATGTATGCTCCCCTGGCTTTATGTATGCTTTATGTATGCTCCCTGGCTTTATGTATGTATGCTCCCCTGGCTTTATGTATGCTCCCTGGCTTTATGTATGCTCCCTGGCTTTATGTATGCTCCCTGGCTTTATGTATGCTCCCTGGCTTTATGTATGCTCCACTGGCTTTATGTATGCTCCCTGGCTTTATGTATGCTCCACTGGCTTTATGTATGCTCCCTTGCTGTGTATCCTCCCTTATGTATGCTCCACTGGCTTTATGTATGCTCCACTGGCTTTATGTATGCTCCCTGGCTTTATGTATGCTCCCCTGGCTTTGTGTATCCTCCCTGGCTTTATGTATGCTCCACTGGCTTTATGTATGCTCCCCTTGCTTTGTGTATCCTCCCTGGCTTTATGTATGCTCCACTGGCTTTATGTATGCTCCCCTGGCTTTATGTATGCTCCACTGGCTTTATGTATGCTCCCTGGCTTTATGTATGCTCCACTGGCTTTATGTATGCTCCCCTGCTTTGTGTATCCTCCCTGGCTTTATGTATGCTCCACTGGCTTTATGTATGCTCCCTGGCTTTATGTATGCTCCACTGGCTTTATGTATGCTCCCCTGCTTTATGTATCCTCCCTGGCTTTATGTATGCTCCCTGGCTTTATGTATGCTCCACTGGCTTTATGTATGCTTCCCTGGCTTTATGTATGCTTCCCTGGCTTTATGTATGCTCCCCTGGCTTTATGTATGCTTCCCTGGCTTTATGTATGCTCCCCTGGCTTTATGTATGCTCCCTGGCTTTATGTATGCTCCCTGGCTTTATGTATGCTCCCCTGGCTTTATGTATGCTCCCCTGGCTTTATGTATGCTTCCCTGGCTTTATGAATGCTCCCTGGCTTTATGTATGCTCCAATGGCTTTATGGATGCTTTCCTGGTTTTATGGATGCTTCCCTGGCTTTATGTATGCGTCCCTGGCTTTATGTATGCTCCCTGGCTTTATGTATGCTCCAATGGCTTTATGGATGCTTTCCTGGTTTTTGTCTTTTCTGCTTTTGATGGATGCTTCCCTGGCTTTATGTATGCTTCCCTGGCTTTATGTATGCTCCCTGGCTTTATGTATGCTCCCCTGGCTTTATGTATGCTCCCTGGCTTTATGTATGCTTCCCTGGCTTTATGTATGCTCCCCTGGCTTTATGTATGCTCCACTGGCTTTATGTATGCTCCCTTGCTTTGTGTATCCTCCCTGGCTTTATGTATGCTCCACTGGCTTTATGTATGCTCCACTGGCTTTATGTATGCTCCCCTGGCTTTATGTATGCTCCCCTGGCTTTGTGTATCCTCCCTGGCTTTATGTATGCTCCACTGGCTTTATGTATGCTCCCCTTGCTTTGTGTATCCTCCCCTGGCTTTATGTATGCTCCACTGGCTTTATGTATGCTCCCTGGCTTTATGTATGCTCCACTGGCTTTATGTATGCTCCCCTGGCTTTATGTATGCTCCACTGGCTTTATGTATGCTCCCCTTGCTTTGTGTATCCTCCCCTGGCTTTATGTATGCTCCACTGGCTTTATGTATGCTCCCCTGGCTTTATGTATGCTCCACTGGCTTTATGTATGCTCCCTTGCTTTGTGTATCCTCCCTGGCTTTATGTATGCTCCCCTGGCTTTATGTATGCTCCACTGGCTTTATGTATGCTTCCCTGGCTTTATGTATGCTTCCCTGGCTTTATGTATGCTCCCCTGGCTTTATGTATGCTTCCGTGGCTTTATGTATGCTCCCTGGCTTTATGTATGCTCCCTGGCTTTATGTATGCTCCCCTGGCTTTATGTATGCTCCCCTGGCTTTATGTATGCTCCCCTGGCTTTATGTATGCTTCCCTGGCTTTATGAATGCTCCCCTGGCTTTATGTATGCTCCAATGGCTTTATGGATGCTTTCCTGGTTTTATGGATGCTTCCCTGGCTTTATGTATGCGTCCCTGGCTTTATGTATGCTCCCCTGGCTTTATGTATGCTCCAATGGCTTTATGGATGCTTTCCTGGTTTTATGGATGCTTCCCTGGCTTTATGTATGCTTCCCTGGCTTTATGTATGCTCCCCTGGCTTTATGTATGCTCCCCTGGCTTTATGTATGCTCCCTGGCTTTATGTATGCTTCCCTGGCTTTATGTATGCTCCCTGGCTTTATGTATGCTCCCTGGCTTTATGTATGCTCCCCTTGCTTTGTGTATCCTCCCTGGCTTTATGTATGCTCCCCTGGCTTTATGTATGCTCCCCTGGCTTTATGTATGCTCCCTGGCTTTATGTATGCTCCCCTGGCTTTATGTATGCTCCCCTGGCTTTATGTATGCTTCCCTGGCTTTAGGTATGCTCCCCTGGCTTTATGTATGCTCCCTGGCTTTATGTATGCTCCCTGGCTTTGTGTATGCTCCCTGGCTTTATGTATGCTCCCTGGCTTTATGTATGCTCCTGGCTTTATGTATGCTCCCCTGGCTTTATGTATGCTCCCCTGGCTTTATGTATGCTCCCCTGGCTTTATGTATGCTCCCCTGGCTTTATGTATGCTCCAATGGCTTTATGGATGCTTTCCTGGTTTTATGGATGCTTCCCTGGCTTTATGGACATTGAGTCATCCTCTCTTTTTGTTATTTGAACTGAAATTAATTAATTAATTGATTTATGTTTTGTCTTTTCTGCTTTTGAAGATATGCCATGAGGTTAAAGAACTTTACAAGTCACTCAGCAACAGTAGCCGAGAAGAAATTAGCTGTATTGTGGTGAGTTTTCCCTTGATATAGTTTCTGATGTGAACCTCTGTGTGGTTGAAGGAAACCCATCATTCCTCTGATGGGTGTGATGACGGACAAGGATCTCTAGCCTGTGTGGGCGTTTGGGTTGATTTAAGAAAATCCAGCTGGCTTCCAAACCCGTTAGATGCTAAATCCGCCGCTTCGCTCAAACACTATTTAAATCTCCACTCAGCCATCCCTCCCCGACAATCGGATGTATCTTGAAGGGAGCTTTAAAACACTGCTAAAGCACTTAATCAGCTTAAAGGGGATCATTATTCTTGTATTTCATTAAGCTATTAGGGATAATGAAAGATTTCCTGGCGGCTAGCAACATATACAGTATACTAACCACACTGCTACAGGGGATATGCTGCCTGTCATATTGATTGTATAATCTGAGTAGAATGTCAGGGTTAGAATGTCATGGTTAGAATTAGAATGTTATGGTTAGAATGGAATGCTTAGAATTAGAATGTTATGGTTAGAATGGAATGGTTAGAATGGAATGCTTAGAATTAGAATGTTAAGGTTAGAATGTTATTGTTAGGCTCTCAGTCATAGCAGTGTAGACAGCGATGAGAGTAGGAGTCAGACACCCAGGTCATAATTCCTGTGTTAGTAAACCATTCTGACATCATTAGGAATTATATTCAAGTATTTGACACTGGTTGACATGATCCATCAGTGTATACTTGTAATTTTTTTAGAAGGCAAAGTGTGTGTGCGTGTGTGTGTACGTGCGCGCGCGTGTGTGTGTGTGTGTACGTGCGCGTGTGTGTAAGAACATGCTGATGTGGTTTAGATTGGGAGAAACTAGGAAGTGCAGTGTGGTAATGACTTATTAATGCCAGAGTGCTGGTGTCATGTCATGGGGTGGTGCATATGTCCAAAGCATCTGGTGTCTGACTATTGCCTCTGTTTTCTAGCTTTTATCTTCTAAGAAATTAGAGAGGTAGATTTGATAACAACAACATGAAATATTCATGCATCATGGATGTCAAGTTAATGTGTTACAAAACACATTTTCCTTAGTTATTTATTTGATGCTTAATGTCTGTAATTGATACACAGCCTGTTTATGTTGCCAATACCAGATATACTGTATTACTGTAGGTCCTGCATTTAATGGAACGTTATTATGCTCTTATCTCCATAGCAATCGCTGTTTATCCCTCCTGTACTTGAGAATGTTCAAACTAAAGAAGGACCATGCAGTAAAGTATTCCCGTTCCCTGATGGAGTATTTCAAGGTAACTAACTCTAATTCTTACTCTAATTCTAACTCCAAATTCTTACTCTAATTCTTACTCCAAATTCTAACTCTAATTCTTACTCTAATTCTTACTCCAAATTCTAACTCTAATTCTTACTCTAATTCTTACTCCAAATTCTAACTCTAATTCTTACTCTAATTCTAACTCCAAATTCTGACTCTAATTCTAACTTCTATGAATAAAAAGAGTGATAGCTGTAGAACACGTACAGTTAATTAAAATGTCTAAATTAAATGTATATTTGTGTTAAGTTGCGTGTACTCATTAGCTTTGCATGGTGGTAATTAAAAAACATACTTTTTTTGTGGTTAGTGTGCAAACTATGTGTATCAATTATCTACATACATTAGTGCTTAAGCCTGTTTTAATTAATTATGTTGCATATTATTCTAGAGACGCTGTTTGTATTGCTGTGATAGCTTTTCTAAGCTGTGCAAAGTGTTTGTATAGTGGTGCTGCCAATTGTCCTGTTCTCACAAACCTCTTCCATCCCAGAACTCGGCTAAAAGTTCCCAAGTACCTTCGCCATGGGGAGCCAATGGAAAGTGAGTAACATGTCACCTCAGTCATCTAATGTTGCATTACAATGCATTCTTTATACCAGATATCTTCCTGAACAGAACAATGTATGTGCCTTCTCCTGGCCAAGCAACAAGCTAACCCTCTCAGATGCTGTCTGCTTTGTTCAGACAAAGGTCATGACAGACAGAGCTTCTGTCAATGTGACTTCCAGCTTTCAGCACATCACACTGGTGGGATGAGCTCACTACTTCACTGTTCTTCTGCATTTTCCATGGCAACTGAACCTAACTGATCCACCCTGTGTGTTTGGGTTCGCAGTCTACAGTGGGGCTACCGTGGGGCTACTGTGGAGCTACCATGGAGCTACCATGGGGCTACCGTGGAGCTACCGTAAAGCTACCATGGAGCTACCGTGGGGCTACAGTGAAGCTACCGTGGGGCTACAGTGAAGCTACCGTGGGGCTACCGTGGGGCTACAGTGAAGCTACCGTGGGGCTACCGTGGAGCTACCGTGAAGCTACCGTGGGGCTACCGTGGGGCTACAGTGAAGCTACCGTAGGGCTACAGTGAAGCGACCGTGGGGCAACAGTGAAGCTACCGTGGGGCTACAGTGAAGCTACCGTGGAGCTACTGTGGGGCTACAGTGAAGCTACCGTGGGGCTACAGTGAAGCTACCGTGGGGCTACCATGGGGCTACAGTGAAGCTACTGTGGGGCTACAGTGAAGCTACCGTGGGGCTACCGTGAAGCTACCGTGGGGCTACAGTGAAGCTACCGTGGGGCTACCGTGAAGCTACCATGGAGCTTCCGTGGGGCTACCGTGAGGCTACGGTGGGGCTACTGCGGAGCTACCGTGACGCTACAGTGAGCTACTGTGAAGCTACCGAGGAGCTACTGTGGGGATACCATGGTGCTACTGTGGGGCTCGTCAGTGTCTGGCAGTTGGTGGTGAGCCATCCTCTGTGTGTGACTGTGAGCTCCCTTGAGCCTGTCTTTTCAAGGGCTGGGATCTAGCCCTCAGCCAAAGCACTGACCAGCTTCTGCTATTCTGCTGTGAAAGGCGCTGTCAGAAGCAATTAGCCTCAGATCCTACTGGCTCCTAGGGCTCCTGCAGCCTCCTCCAGTTCACCATGGTCACATTAGCCACCAACTGGCCTTTTTAATCCCGTGTCAACTCCGCTACCTGCGGACTGTAATCAACATTAGATTACACTCTGCTCTGGTCTTTCCCACAGTTTGTTTGTTCTGTCCTTGACAATCATGAATCTTTTTTCCTTATTGTTTTTTTTTTCACCCTCAAGAGTTTGTTTATTTCAGCAAAAGCCTCAAACTATTAGAAAGGGAGCCGAGAGAGGCAAGCTGTTGACAGAGCATCATAATTTAACTTCACAGGGGGAGCGCCTTTCAATTTAGTGCTGAATTACAGGACCTGGAGCTTGATTGTTTGGGTTTGGCACTAAAAGACTAATGAATATGTCCTCTGATTGATGTCTCAAGCCGGCTGACAGATGATTGTCAGCTATGATTGTCAAGCCGAGATAAGCCCTAGTTTGCCGATAATACACAATCAAATCAGAATTAGTGATTAAATCTGACAGAGAGTAGTTAAGCCTGACGGACAGAAGTTAAGCCTGACGGACAGAAGTTAAGCCTGACGGATAGAGGTTAAGCCTGACGGACAGTGGTTAAGCCTGACGGACAGTAGTTAAGCCTGACGGATTGTGGTTAAGCCTGACGACAGTAGTTAAGCCTGAGGGACAGTGGTTAAGCCTGACGACAGTAGTTAAGCCTGAGGGACAGTGGTTAAGCCTGACGGACAGTGGTTAAGCTGGTGACGGACAGTGGTTAAGCCTGACGGACAGTAGTTAAGCTGCGGATCAGTGACGGACAGTGGTTAAGCTTGACAGTGGTTAACCCTGACGGAGTGGTTATGAGCTTGACGGACAGTGGTTAAGCTTGACGGACAGTGGATAAGCCTGACGGACAGTGGTTAAGCCTGACGGATTGCGGTTAAGCTTGACGGACAGTGGATAAGCCTGACGGACAGTGGATAAGCTTGACGGACTGTGGTTAAGCTTGACGGACTGTGGTTAAGCCTGACAGACAGTGGTTAAGCCTGACGGACTGTGGTTAAGCTTGATGGACAGTGGTTAAGCTTGACGGACAGTGGTTAAGCCTGACGGACAGTGGTTAAGCCTGACAGACAGTGGTTAAGCCTGACGGACTGTGGTTAAGCTTGATGGACAGTGGTTAAGCTTGACGGACAGTGGTTAAGCCTGACGGACAGTGGTTAAGCCTGAGGGACAGTGGTTAAGCATGACGGACAGTGGTTAAGCCTGACGGATTGTGGTTATATTACATGCATAGTCGAGCATCTTTTCGTGACAAAATATCTTGTTTAAAATGGGAACGTTTTTCATCCAAAAATTAAAATAGCGCCCCCTAAATCCAACTGGTTAAGCCTGACGGATTGTGGTTAAGCCTGACAGACAGTAGTTAAGCCTGAGGGACAGTGGTTAAGCTTGACGGACAGTGGTTAAGCCTGAGGGACAGTGGTTAAGCTTGACGGACAGTGGTTAAGCCTTACGGATTGTGGTTATATTATATGCATAGTCGAGCATCTTTTTGTGACAAAATATCTTGTTTAAAACGGGAACGTTTTTCATCCAAAAATTAAAATAGCGCCCCCTAAATCCAACTGGTTAAGCCTGACGGATTGTGGTTAAGCCTGACGGACAGTAGTTAAGCCTGAGGGAAAGTGGTTAAGCTTGACGAACAGTGGTTAAGCTTGACGGATAGTGGTTAAACCTGACGGACTGTGGTTAAGCCTGGCGGACAGTGAAAGTCTGAATGACAGTGGTTAAGCCTGACGGATAGTGGTTAAACCCTGACTGACGGAAAGTCTGAATGACAGTGGTTAAGCCTGACGGACTGTTAAGCCTGGGTTAAGCCTGACGGACAGTGGTTATTGTGGTTATATTATATGCATAGTGAGCATCTTTTCGGACAAAATGGTTTAAAACGGGAGCCCAAAAATAAAATAGGAAATCAGTACTTAAGCCTGACGGACTGTGGTTAAGCCTGACGGACTGTGGTTAAACCGGACCGACTGTGGTTAAGCCTGACGGACAGTGGTTAATCTTGACGGACAGTGGTACAGCCTGATGGAGAATGAATAAGCCTGACGTACAGTGGTACAGCCTGACGGAGAATGGATAAGCCTGACGGACAGTGGTACAGCCTGACGGACAGTAGTACAGCCTGACAGAGAGTGGTAAAGCCTGACGGAGAATGGATAAGCCTGACGGAGAATGGATAAGCCTGACATACAGTAGTTAAGCTTGACGGAGAGTGGTTAAGCCTGATGGACAGTGGTTACGCCTGGCGGACAGTGGCAAAGTCTGAATGACAGTGGTTAAGCCTGACGGACAGTGGCAAAGTCTGAATGACTCTGGCTAAGCCTGACTGACAGTGGCAAAGTCTGAATGACAGTGGTTAAGCCTGATGGACAGTGGTTAAGCCTGAGGGACAGTGGTTAAGCTTGACGGACAGTGGTTAAGCCTGACGGATTGTGGTTATATTATATGCATAGTCGAGCATCTTTTCGTGACAAAATATCTTGTTTAAAACGGGAACGTTTTTCATCCAAAAATTAAAATAGCGCCCCCTAAATCCAACTGGTTAAGCCTGACGGATTGTGGTTAAGCCTGACGGACAGTGGTTAAGCCTGACGGACAGTGGTTAAGCCTGACGGATTGTGGTTAAGCCTGACGACAGTAGTTAAGCCTGAGGGACAGTGGTTAAGCCTGACGACAGTAGTTAAGCCTGAGGGACAGTGGTTAAGCCTGACGGACAGTGGTTAAGCTTGACGGACAGTGGTTAAGCCTGACGGACAGTAGTTAAGCTTGACGGACAGTGGTTAAGCTTGACGGACAGTGGTTAAGCCTGACGGATAGTGGTTAAACCTGACGGACTGTGGTTAAGCCTGACGGACAGTGGTTAAGCCTGACGGACAGTGGTTAAGCTTGACGGACTGTGGTTAAGCCTAACGGACAGTACTTAAGCCTGACGGACTGTGGTTAAGCCTGACGGACTGTGGTTAAACCGACCGACTGTGGTTAAGCCTGACGGACAGTGGTTAAGCTTGACGGACTGTGGTTAAGCCTGACGAACAGTGGTTAAGCTTGACGGACAGTGGTTAAGCTTGACAGATAGTGGTTAAACCTGATGGACAGTGGTTAAACCTGACGGATAGTGGTTAAACCTGACGGACAGTGGTTAAACCTGACGGACAGTGGTTAAAATTGACGGACAGTGGTTAAACCTGACGGACAGTGGTTAAACCTGACGGACAGTGGTTAAACCTGACGGATAGTGGTTAAACCTGACGGACAGTGGTTAAACCTGACGGACAGTGGTTAAACTTGACGGACAGTGGATAAACCTGACGGAGAGTGGTTAAACCTGGCGGACAGTGGTTAAACCTGACGGACAGTGGTTAAACCTGACGGACAGTTGTTAAACCTGACGGAGAGTGGTTAAGCCTGAAGGATAGTGGTTAAGCCTGACGGACAGTGGTTAAGCCTGACCGAGAGTGGTAAAGGACACCAATACTAAAGGACACCAAAGTACAGTTCTGCTTTGGCCAAGAAACACGAGTAATGGACATTAGACCGTAGGAAATCTGTCCTTTGGTCTGTAGTCCAAATTTGAGATTTTTCGTTCTAACCGCCATGTCTTTGTGAGATGCGGTGTGGGTGAACGGATGATCTCTGCATGTGTATTTCCCACTGTAAAGCATGGAGGAGGAGGTGTGATGGTGTGGGGGTGCTTTGCTGGTGACAGTCTGTGATTTATTTAGAATTCAAGGTACACTTAACCAACATGGCTACCACAGCATTCTGCAGCGATACATCATCCCATCTGGTTTGCACTTAGTGGAACTTTGTTTTTCAAAAGGACAATGACCCAAAAAACACACCTCCATGCTGTGTGAGGGCAATTTGACCAAGAAGGAGAGTGATGAAGTGCTGCATCAGATGACCTGGTCTCCACAGTCACCCGACCTCAACCCAATTGAGATGATTTGGGATGAGTTGGACTGCAGAGTGAAGGAAAAGCAGCCAACAAGTGCTCAAAATATGTGGGAACTCCTTAATGACTGTTTGAAAAAGCACCCCCTCATCATCACACCTCCTCCTCCATACTTCACTTTACTCCCTGTATATATAATTCACTTAACTCCCTATAAAGTTGAAGTCGGAAGTTTACATACACCTTAGCCAAATACATTTAAACTCAGTTTTTCACAATTCCTGACATTTAATCCAAGTAAAAATTTCCTGTTTTAGGCCAGTTAGGATCATCACTTTATTTTAAGAATGTGAAATGTCAGAATAATAGTAGAGTGAATTATTTATTTCAGTTTTTATTTCTTTCATCACATTACTAGTGGGTCAGAAGTTTACATACACTCAATTAGTATTTGGTAGCATTGCCTTTAAATTGTTTAACTTGGGTCAAACGATTCGAGTAGCCTTCCACAAGCTTCCCACAATAAGTTGGGTGAATTTTGTCCCATTCCTCCTGACAGAGCTGGTGTAACTGAGTCAAGTTTGTAGGCCTCCTTGCTCGCACACGCGTTTTCAGTTCTGCCCACAAATTTTCTATAGGATTGAGCTCAGGGCTTTGTGATGGCCACTCCAATAGCTTGACTTTGTTGTCCTTAAGCCATTTTGACACAACATTGGAAGCATGCTTGGGGTCATTGTCCATTTGGAAGACCCATTTGCGACCAAGCTTTAACTTCCTGACTGATGTCTTGAGATGTGGCTTCAATATTTCCACGTAATTTTCCTCCCCCTCATGCCGTCTATTTTGTGAAGTGCACCAGTCCCTCCTGCAGCAAAGCACCCCCACAACACGATGCTGCCCCCGCCGTGCTTCACGATTGGGATGGTGTTCTTCGGCTTGCAAGCCTCCCCCTTTTTCCTCCAAACATAACGATGGTCATTATGGCCAAACAGTCCTATTTTTGTTTCATCAGACCAGAGGACATTTCTCCCAAAAGTATGATCTTTGTCCCCATGTGCAGTTGCAAACCATAGTCTGGCTTTTTTTATGCCGGTTTTGGAGCAGTGGATTCTTCCTTGCTGAGCGGCCATTCAGTTTATGTCGATATAGGACTTGTTTTACTGTGGATATAGACACTTTTGTACCTGTTTCCTCCAGCATCTTCACAAGGTCCTTTGCTGTTGTTCTGGGATCGATTTGCACTTTTCGCACCAAAGTACGTTCATCTCTAGGAGACAGAACGTATCTCCTTCCTGAGCGGTTGCACGGCTGTGTGATCCCATGGTGTTTATACTTGCGTACTATTGTTTGTACAGATGAACGTGGTACCTTCAGGCGTTTGGAAATTACTCCCAAGGATGAACCAGACTTGTGGTCTACAATTTTTTTTCTGAGGTGTTGGCTGATTTCTTTTGATTTTCCCTTGATGTCAAGCAAAGAGGCACTGAGTTTGAAGGTAGGCCTTGAAATACATCCACAGGTACCCTACCAATTGACTCAAATCTTGTCAATTAGCCTATCAGATGCTTCTAAAGCCATGACATAATATTCTGTAATTTTCCAAGCTGTTTAAAGGCACAGTCACCTTAGTGTATGTAAACTTCTTACCCAATGGAATTGTGATACAGTGAATTATAAGTGTAATAATCCGTCTGTAAACAATTGTAGGAACAATTACTTGTTTCATGCGCAAAGTCTATGTCCTAACCGACTTGCCAAAACTATAGTTTGTTAACAAGAAATTTGTGGACTGGTTGAAAAACGAGTTTTAATGACTCCAACCTAAGTGTATGTAAACTTCCGACTTCAACTGTATATATAATTCACTTTACTCCATGTATGTATAATTTACGTTACTCCCTGTATCTGTATATATAATTCACTTTACTCTCTGTATATACAGTGTCTTCAGAACGTATTCATACCCCTTGACTTTTACCACATTTTGCTACCTTACAGCCTTATTCTTAAATTGATTTTTTAAAATTAAATCCTCAACAATTCCCCACAATGACAAAGCAAAAACTGTTTTAGCAAATTTATAAAAAATGTAAACAGAAATACCTTATTTACATAAGTTTTCAGACCCTTTGCTCTGAGACTCGTCTGGCCACTCTACCATAAAGGCCTGATAGGTGGAGTGCTGCATAGATTGTTGTCCTTTTGGAAGTTTCTCCCATCTCCACAAGGGAACTCTGGATTTCTGTCAGAGTGACCATCGGGTTCTTGGTCACCTCCATGACAAAGTTCTTTCTCCCCGATTGCTCAGTTTGGCCAGGCGGCCAGCTCTAGGAAGAGTCTTGGTGGTTCCAAACTTATTCCATTTAAGAATGATGGAGGCTACTGTGTTCTTTGGGACCTTCAAAGCTGCAGAATTTTTTGGTACCATACCCCAGATCTGTGCCTCGACACAATCCTGTCTCAGAGCTCTACGGACAATTCCTTTCACCTCATGGCTTGGTTTTTCCTCTGACATGCACTGTCAGCTGTGGGACCTCATAAAGACAGGTGTGTGCCTTTCCAAATCATGTCCAATCAATTGAATTTACCACAGGTGGACTCCAATCAAGTTGTAGAAACATCTGAAGGATGATCAATGGAAACAGGATACACATAAGCTCAATTTCGAGTCTCATAGCAAAGGGTCTGAATACTTATGTAAATAAAGTATTTCTGTTTTAATTTTTTATACATTTGCGAACATTCTAAAAGCTGTTTTTACTTTGTCATTATTGGGTATTGTGTGTAGATTGATGAGGAAAAAACATATTTGTATCTATTTTAGAATAAGGCTATAACGTAACAAAATGTGGAAAAAGTCAATGGGTCTGAATACTTTCCAAATGCACTGTAATTCACTTTACTCCCTGTATATATAATTCACTTTACTCCCTGTATATATAATTCACTTTACTCCCTGCATATATAATTCACTTTACTCCCTGTATATATAATTCACTTTACTCCCTGTATATGTAATTCACTTTACTCCCTGTATATATAATTCACTTTACTCCCTGCATATATAATTCACTTTACTCCCTGTATATATAATTCACTTTACTCCCTGTATATATAATTCACTTTACTCCCTGTATATATAATTCACTTTACTCCCTGTATATATAATTCACTTTACTCCCTGTATATATAATTCACTTTACTCCCTGTATATATAATTCACTTTACTCCCTGTATATATAATTCACTTTACTCCCTGTATATATAATTCACTTTACTCCCTGTATATATAATTCACTTTACTCCCTGTATATATAATTCACTTTACTCCCTGTATATATAATTCACTTTACTCCCTGTATATATAATTCACTTTACTCTCTGTATATATAATTCACTTTACTCCCTGTATATATAATTCACTTTACTCCCTGTATATACAATTCACTTTATTCCCTATATATATAATTCACTTTATTCCCTGTATATATAATTCACTTTATTCCCTGTATATATAATTCACTTTACTCCCTGTATATATAATTCACTTTACTCCCTGTATATATAATTCACTTTACTCCCTGTATATATAATTCACTTTACTCCCTGCATATATAATTCACTTTACTCCCTGTATATATAATTCACTTTACTCCCTGTATATGTAATTCACTTTACTCCCTGTATATATAATTCACTTTACTCCCTGCATATATAATTCACTTTACTCCCTGTATATATAATTCACTTTACTCCCTGTATATATAATTCACTTTACTCCCTGTATATATAATTCACTTTACTCTCTGTATATATAATTCACTTTACTCCCTGTATATATAATTCACTTTACTCCCTGTATATATAATTCACTTTACTCTCTGTATATATAATTCACTTTACTCCCTGTATATATAATTCACTTTACTCCCTGTATATACAATTCACTTTATTCCCTATATATATAATTCACTTTATTCCCTGTATATATAATTCACTTTATTCCCTGTATATATAATTCACTTTACTCCCTGTATATATAATTCACTTTACTCCCTGTATATACAATTCACTTTATTCCCTATATATATAATTCACTTTATTCCCTGTATATATAATTCACTTTATTCCCTGTATATATAATTCACTTTACTCCCTGTATATATAATTCACTTTACTCCCTGCATATATAATTCACTTTACTCCCTGCATATATAATTCACTTTACTCCCTGTATATATAATTCACTTTACTCCCTGTATATATAATTCACTTTACTCCCTGTATATATAATTCACTTTACTCCCTGTATATATAATTCAGTTTATTCCCTGTATATATAATTCACTTTACTCCCTGTATATATAATTCACTTTACTCCCTGTATATATAATTCACTTTACTCCCTGTATATATAATTCACTTTACTCCCTGTATATATAATTCAGTTTATTCCCTGTATATATAATTCACTTTACTCCCTGTATATATAATTCACTTTACTCCCTGTATATATAATTCACTTTATTCCCTGTATATATAATTCACTTTACTCCCTGTATATATAATTCACTTTACTCCCTGTATATATAATTCACTTTATTCCCTGTATATATAATTCACTTTACTCCCTGTATATATAATTCACTTTACTCCCTGTATATATAATTCACTTTACTCCCTGTATATATAATTCAGTTTATTCCCTGTATATATAATTCACTTTACTCCCTGTATATATAATTCACTTTACTCCCTGTATATATAATTCACTTTACTCCCTGTATATATAATTCACTTTACTCCCTGTATATATAATTCACTTTACTCCCTGTATATATAATTCACTTTACTCCCTGTATATATAATTCACTTTACTCCCTGTATATATAATTCACTTTACTCCCTGTATATATAATTCAGTTTATTCCCTGTATATATAATTCACTTTACTCCCTGTATATATTATTCACTTTACTCCCTGTATATATAAATCACTTTATTCCCTGTATATATAATTCACTTTACTCTCTGTATATATAATTCTCTTTACTCCCTATATATATATAATTCACTTTACTCCCTGTATATATAATTCACTTTATTCCCTGTATATATAATTCACTTTATTCCCTGTATATATAATTCACTTTATTCCCTGTATATATAATTCACTTTACTCCCTGTATATATAATTCACTTTACTCCCTGTATATATAATTCAGTTTATTCCCTGTATATATAATTCTCTTTACTCCCTGTATATATAATTCACTTTACTCTCTGTATATATAATTCACTTTACTCCCTATATATATAATTCACTTTACTCCCTGTATATATAATTCACTTTACTCTCTGTATATATAAAGTACTTGTATGTTTTGCCCAGGATACCAAATCCATGGTGTTCAGTAGTTATACAGTACACTATCATCTCTGTGGTGGTGCCCTGACTTTTTCACTTCCAACCTCTAACCCCTGACCCCTGTATTGTGTCTCTGGTCTTCCTAGGAACACTGGCACCCCATCGCCCCTGTCTCTGAGTCTCTCCCCAGTCAGTTGGGGCAGCAGCAGTATGGGCACTGCGGGCTCCGGGGCCTCCGGCAACGTGGCCATCCCCCAGCGCATTCACCAGATGGCCGCCAGCCACGTCAACATTACCAACAACATTCTCCGGAGCTATGAGCACTGGGACACAGCAGAAAAGTTGGCCACAGAGAGCCAAGGTACTGGAGACTGGAGACTGGACACAGTCTCTCTGTTTTACAACAGGATGTTTGTATAGGAGATGGCAGAAATGGCATATTTTGTACATTAGTAGAATAAATTGTGCTGTAGATACCGGGTAGGGTGGTAACTGCAGCTGATGTAGCAGTAATAGCTACATACAACATCCATTATTCTTTTGTTATCATATCATATATTTGTGTTAATACATGCATTCCCATTCATCTACCTTGCATTCAGTAATTATATATGACTAATTATTCATATTGGTTAGGAACCAAGGCCAGTCAGAACCTTTCATCACCCTCAGGATGGCCTAATATGGACTGATGTGTTCTGTATTCTTTCGTGGCGATATGGAGAATAAAGGAGCCCTAAGCCTTGACCCATTTACTGTCATTAGTGAGTGAATGTACAGACTAGAGAGAGACCAGCAGAGATATATGGAGGACACCCCTCTTGACTGTGAATGGAGGATTTGACGTGTCGTGTCTCTGTCATTTCCTGAGCCTAGCTGATTAAAGGGGCAGGTTATGTGGTTGTGTTAGGCAAGAACTCACTCTCACAGCCTCAGAAGTATCCATTAGAAGTTGATCCTCCCTACACCTCTCCTACTCTCTGTCGA
This sequence comes from Oncorhynchus tshawytscha, assembly GCF_018296145.1. Classification (NCBI taxonomy): domain Eukaryota; kingdom Metazoa; phylum Chordata; class Actinopteri; order Salmoniformes; family Salmonidae; genus Oncorhynchus; species Oncorhynchus tshawytscha. The sequence continues at coordinate 69,653,109 of NC_056436.1, read as the reverse complement.
CACTCATAATGAGCTCAATTAGAGCCTGTTGGATGGTGCCTTTGGTGGAAATGAGACAGGAATCACCCAGTTATGACACCATAAGGCCTAGGTGGGCCTTTCAGCACATACTGATCACCAGAGCTGTTACTTTTAGGATTGAGCCTTTCCAGCACTCAATCACCCACTGTTTATTAGGAAGGAGGAAGAGAGGTTAGGAGCGAGGGAAGAGAGGATATGAGGGAGGCAAGAGAGGTTAGGAGGGAGGAAAGAGAGGTTAGGAAGAGAGGGAAGAGAGGTTAGGAGGGAAGAAAGAGAGGTTAGGAGGGAGGGAAGAGAGGGAAGGAGAGAGGGAAAGAGCTTAAGAGGGAAGACAGGTTAGTAGGGAGGCAAGAGAGGTTTGGAGGGAGGAAGAGAGGGAAGAGAGGTTAGGAGGGAGGAAAGAGAAGTTAAGAGGGAGGGAAGAGAGGTTAGGAAGGAGGGAAGTGAGGTTAGAAGGGATGGAAGAGAGGTCAGTAGGGAAGGAAGAGAGGTTAGGAGGGACGGAAGAGAGGTTAGGAGGGACGGAAGAGAGGTTAGGAGGGACGGAAGAAAGGCTAGGAGGGAGGGAAGAGAGGGAAGTGAGGTTAGAAGGGAGGGAGGGGAGGTTAGGGGGAGGGAAGAGAAGTTAGGAGGGAGTCAAGAGAGGTTTGGAGATGAGGAAGAGAGGTCAGGAGGGAGGAAAGAGAGATTAGTAGGTAGGGAAGAGAGGTTAGGGGGGAGGGAAGAGAAGTTAGGAGAGAGGGAAGAGAGGTTAGGAGGGAGGCAAGAGAGGTTTGGAGTGAGGCAAGAGAGGTTTGGAGGGAGGGAAGAGGGGTTAGGAGGGAGGGAAGAGGTTAGTAGAGAGGGAAGAGAGAGTAGGAGGGAGGGAAGAGAGGTTAGGAGAGAGGGAAGAAAGGTTAGGAGGGTGGGAAGAGGGGTTAGGAGGGAGGGAAGACGTTAGGAGGGAGGGAGAGAGGGAAGGAAGGGAAGAGAGATTAGGAGGGAGGGAAGAGAGGAAGTGAGGTTAGAAAAGAGGGAAGAGAGGTTAGGAGGGAGGGAAGAGAGGTTATGAGGGAGGGAAGAGAGAGGGAAGAGAGATTAGGAGGGAGGCAAGAGGGGTTTGGAGGGAGGGAAGAGGGGTTAGGAGGGAGGGAAGAGGTTAGGAGGGAGGGAAGAGAGGTTAGAAGAGAGGGAAGAGAGGTTAGGAGGGTGGCAAGAGAGGTTTGGAGGGAGGGAAGAGGGGTTAGGAGGGAGGGAAGAGGTTAGGAGGGAGGGACAGAGGGAAGGAAGGGAAGAGAGATTAGGAGGGAGGGAAGAGAGGAAGTAAGTTTGAAAAGAGGGAAGAGATGTTATGAGGGAGGGAAGAGAGGTTATGAGGGAGGGAAGAGAGATTATGAGGGAGGGAAGAGAGAGAAGAGAGATTAGGAGGGAGGCAAGAGAGGTTTGGAGGGAGGGAAGATGGGTTAGGAGGGAGGGAAGAGAGGGACGGGATGGAAGAGAGGGGAAGTGAGGTTAGAAAGGAGGGAAGAGAGGTTAGGAGGGTGGGAAGAGAGTTTAGGAGAGAGGGAAGTGGGGTTAGGAGGGAGGGAAGAGAGGTTTGGAGGGAGGGAAGAGGGGTTAGGAGGGAGGGAAGAGAGGTTAGGAGGGAGGGAAGAGAGGTTAGGAGGGAGGGAAGGAAGGAAGAGAGGTAAGTGAGTTAGAAGGGATGGACGAGAGGTCAGGAGGGAGGGAAGAGAGGTTAGAAGGGAGTGAGGAGAGGTTCAGAGGTTGGGAAGAGAGGGAAGTGGGGTTAGAAGGGAGGGAAGAGAGGATAGGGGGAGGGAAGACAGGTTAGGAGGGAGGCAAGAGAGGTTTGGAGGGAGGGAAGAGATGGAAGAAATGTTAGGACGGATGGAAGATATGTTTGGAGGGAAGTAAGCGAGGTTTGGAGGGAGGGAAGAGAGGTTAGGAGGGAGGAATGAGAGGTTAGGAGGGAGGGGAGAAAGGTAGTAGGGAGGGAAGAGAGTGTAGGAGGGAGGGTGGTGAGGTTTGGAGGGATGGAAGAGATCGAGGAGAGGTTAGGAGGGAGGGAAGAGAGTTTAGGAGGGAGGCAAGAGTGGTTCGGAGTGGGGAAGAGAGGTTAGAAGGGATGGAAGAGATGTTAGGAGGGAGGGAAGAGAGGTTAGGAGGGAGGAAATAGTTGTTTGGATGGAGGAAAGAGAGATTAGGAGGGAGGAAAGAGAGATTAGGAGGGAGGGAAGGAAGAGAGGTTAGGAGTGGGGAAAGAGTTGTTTGGAGGTAGGAAAGAGAGGTTAGGTGGGTGGAAAGAGAGGTTATGAGGGAGGGTAAAGAGAAATAGAGGGTATGAGGGAGGTGAGAGATTGAAGAGAGGTTAGGAGTGAGGCAAGAAAGGCTAGGAGGGTGGCAAGAGATATTATGAGGGGAGAAGAGAGGTTAGGAGGGAGGAAAGAGAGGGGAGAGAGGTTAGGAGGGAGGGTAGTTAGGGAAGACAGGTCAGGAGCGAGGCAAGTGAGGTTAGGAGGGAGGAAAGAGAGGTTAGGAGAGAGGAAAGGAGGGAGGGTAGTTAGGGAAGACAGGTCAGGAGCGAGGCAAGAGAGGTTAGGAGGGAGGAAAGAGAGGTTTGGGGGGAGGGAAGATGGGTTAGAAGGGAGGAAAGAGGGAAGAGAGGTTAGGAGGGAAGAAAGAAAGGTTAGGAGGAAAGAAAGAGAGGTTAGGAGGAAAGAAAGAGAGGTTAGGAGGGAGGGAAGAGAGGTTCGGAGGGAGGCAAGAGAGGTTAGGAGGGAGGGAAGAGAGGTTCGGAGAGGGTAAGAGAGGTTCGGAGAGAGGTAAGAGAGGGATGGAAAACAGGACTTTAATTTTGCTATTACACCTGTCTGCCAGTCTTTGTCTTGTAGACAGACACACCTAAACACTCACTCTGTCCTCTTCGCCTTCTTCCATAGAGTTCTTTCAGGAGCTGGACTCAATGATGGAACCGTTGAGCCAACACAGCAGCATGATAGAACTTGTGCGCTACATACGTCAAGGACTGCACTGGCTACGGATAGAGGCCCACTTGTTATAGTGCTGCGGGAACTGGAACTAAACTGTCTGCCACTCTGTCTGTCTGTCTCACACTTCCATCACTACCTCTACCAGCCAGCAACGCCCACCATCCCCCAGTCTCCAGCCATCTGATAACACCCCAATGGACCCCCACCTCACTGTCAGCCAGCAAGTCCCGCCCCATGTCACCTCTCTGAGGTCAGAGGTCATCATTTGCTCTACTACACAGTCTGTCTCTCTGCTCCCTCTGTACAAGGTTGACATGTCCAATGGATGTGGGGGGAAAAAAGTGAAGTCCCACTATCCAAGCCCCAAAGCGAATGAGAGGGAAGTCCCACCTAAGACCTGTGGAGTGTCTCCAAAGCGTGCCACTAGAGGAGAAGGATCTGTGCTGTTTTGCTGGTTTTCTGCCCGACAGAGGCCCGTTTCCCTGTTGTTTGTTTTGATCAGACCACCCCTGAGGGCCTCTTAGAACACTGGGAGCGTTGTTCAGTTCAAACCTCCATTCCAACAGGAATATGGATCAGGAATTTATAAGTGCTTTCAACTCTTCACATGTTTAGTTTTTGTCAATGCCTTGATGAACCGACTGACAGAAGCCAGTTGAATAAGTGTCTCTCTCTACTACTATCTGACCATTGATTTATGGTCCTCAAGACCTCCGTCTCATGTCAGATAAAACATACAGCAACAGTTAGCCTACCCTTTAGTACCATTGGAACAACAAATCATTCAAAATGATTCGATTACTTGTTGCTTATTGGAAATGAACAATGAATAATTCAATTAAATCTGCCACCACAAGCAATTTCTCTGGTTTTGAGGGATTTGCATAATAACATTGTGTCTACTACAGCAGATGAGGATTGTGTCTTTCAGCCCCAGTGGTTGGTGGTGTCTTTGTGTTTGTTTGGTTAGCTACAATAATAAGAGGCCGGATTTATTCCAAACCAGCACACATTTTCCATGGGTCTAAGGCAATGAAGTGTTACACCACCTGAGACTGTGTTCAAAGGTCTAATGCAGCCATTGTTATCGCAATATCAAATCATTTCTAGATAGCAATGAAGCACTTTACTGTTATTGTTTTCAATTAAAATGGTCAAAAATAAATTAAAATAGCTCCTTCGCAAATAGTAATTTCTCTTTCTTATTGGTCTATTAACTAATTTACCATCTGGTGATCTCACCATGGAAGGCCAAAACTCCATCCCACCAAAACAGGCTGAAAGGGCATTATTATAATTCTTACATTTTCAAAGTATTTTTCCAACCTCATAGTGTGGAAATATATATAAAACACCAGAAAATCACATTTTGACTGCACTGGGCCTTTAAATAAATATGAATCATCCATTCACTGTTATAACACCACCACAAACAGTAAACACCAGAATGAGTCCATTAGCACTTCAGAAGATATGTATATGATCTTTTCATTGTCTATGATGACTGCTGTATATCACAATGTTGGTTCAGTTGTCCACAGAGAGGTGTAGACTGTTGAAGAATAATCCATAGGAACACTTCTTATGTGTTCTGTGCATAGTTGTACATTTGTATATTTAAACGTGGCTTGATGGAGATACGCCGCCTGTATGAGATACAGGCAGTTGTCCTAAGGAGGAAATATGATGGTTGTTTTGTTTTTGGTCTTTATGTCGATGTGATGTGAGAGAATGAACTGTAGGGAAGTGTGTGTGTTGCACTGTGCAGAGATGATTTTGGGGATGGATTCTCTATTGCTGGGTGTCCGTGCCCCTCTCTCTCTCTCTCTCTCTCTCTCTCTCTCTCTCTCTCTCTCTCTCTCTCTCTCTAGCACAGCCCATACAGTTTATTGGAGTAGACCATATCTCTAATGTTAAATGTGTATGAGAGACAATGAGGATGTGTGTGAAGTATGATTTTCACTATGATAAAACAAAGTGCCTCCGTATTCAGTGGAAATGATTAAGAGTCTATATTTAAGAACAAGAATGAATCTAAAGGGTTTTTCCATACCATGTTGGTATATTAGATTTTTTCATAAAACCACAATTTATTCATGTACTTTTTACTGGCAATTATGATAACAGGTTTGGCTTTAAAATTGCAAATGTGTGACTTACATGTATCAAATTTCTAACTCCGGTACTGTTTTGAGGATAGTGAATGGAGTTTTCAGAAACGCTTAAACATGAAAATGCTTAACGTGACTTACTGTAATTACCTATAATCAATAGGTTAACACGTCAAGCCATTTACAGCAATAGCTGGATGATAGCACTAATTGTGTTCATTATCTTGTTACTAAGAACTGAGAAATGCTCTTAATTCACATTCAGTGTTTCTGACATTTAGAAGTAAGAATGGTGATCCTATAAGGAGGAATTTGTATCTATTGATTTAAGGTCATTAGGCTAATTAAGCGTTTTGGAATTTCCTAAGAAAAGACTGAACAAATTACAGACAAAACCATGGGTTAAACTGGATTTTAAAAATCACTTCATGTTGATCCATTAACTGTCTTATTTAGGGTTCATGTCATTCAGTGTTGTTTTATGGATCAGTGCAGTAGCCTACATGCAAATCATAACTGTGCTTGGTCAATTCCAAATCTATTTTAAAGATGTAGGATACCACACCATGTGGTAATAGCAATATTTACACCAGTCCTACTGTAACGAAATGGATAGAAAAATCTGAAAGACAGCCTAACAACTTAACTTCTTTGTACAGTATCTGAAGGTCATTTTTCATTTAGCCTTTTGTGACAACTTGTGATCTCATAACTACCAGTCAGAGTTGAGGAAAATTAAGTGTGTGCATTATTTTTTTATGCAAATGATCACATTTTCTTCTCCAGTCCAAAGTAGCCAACTGTCTTTGCCTTTATGAGGAAAGCAGTTTGTACATTTCCAGTGGTTTTTCCCAGCTGTTCCTGTTGGTGCTAGAGACAGGCCATTCTGTCAGGGAAATCTGGGGCCCTTTGGCAGCTAGTCAACAGCACAAAGTAGCACTGGTATCCTGTTCCCTCTCTCTCTCTCTCTCTCTCTCTCCCAGTCTCTCTTTCTCTCCCTCTTTCTCTCTCTCACTCTCTCTCACCCTCTCTCTCCCTCCCTCCCTCTCTCTCCCTCCCTCTCTCTCCCGCTCTCTCTCTCCTTCTCTTTCCCTTTCTCTCTCACTCTCTCTCCCTCTCTCTCTCTCACTCTCACTCTCTCTCCCTCTCTCTTTCGCTCTCTCTCTCTAACCCCCTCTCTCCCCTCTCTCTCTAATCCATCGTCTGATATAAACAACCAGCTCCAAACTAAGTCCCTGTCTGGCACTGACGAGGAGCAGCTAATGTCTTCTATTCATTCCACAATGAGGAAAGGCTGAATTAAATTGGCTTATATCCACCGGAGAGAACATGATCCATTTTTGTTTCAAATATACGGTTTTATTTCTCAAACATGGAAATTGTGAAACGTTGAATGAGGTGCCATCTGGACTGGCAGTGTTACCAAGCCAATGTATGGTGTGACCTAGTCCTCAGCTTGGTAAAACCAGGTGGTGATGATGACATATCAGGAAGGAATTACTCATTAAATGAGTCCCTAATTGGCTTGATAATATATTGCTGCTACAAATGTTGATATTTCATAGATAGATTTTATGAATACAGGAATTTTCATTTTAAAATGAATACCTCTAGAGAAATGTTATTGAAAATAGCCCACAAATCTTTTAAGCATTGCAGAGTAAACACAAAGATGTATCCTATCCTATAGTAGATGTATTATGGAGTTCTGCTCACCTTGCTGTCTTCTCAGTTCAAAGCCTGAACAGTATTTGTCCCTATCAGGCACTACTTAAGAGCAGGATCAATAAGACTTACAGTGTTCATGTTCAGAGAATGTTTTCCTCCGTTCGCTTTATTTCATTCCAATGCAGACAAATCAAGCTCATCTAAGGTAGAGACTATGGTGAGAGGGGGTGTCGGCAAGGCGGGCATCAAAACCAATCATTTATGCTATCAAACACTCCTTATCAATTTACACCTAGAAGAAATCGGACATTCTGTCAACACAATAGCATTGTGTTACAAATTGTTGTGTATTTATCATGTTCTTATTAATCATAATGTATTATTTTTGAAAAGCTGCTTTTTTTCTGGAGTGAGTGAGGACAACATGAAGTCTAATAGCTGGACTGAAGTCTGCCACTTTGGTCCGGTCATCTCTTGTTCCATTGTACCACTCCACCAGGAAAGACGATCTCCAATAAACACTGTCCCAGCTGGAAGCATCGCTCTGCAAGTGAAGCACTGCAAACACCACTTAGTTAAACACGAAGCACCACAACATGTTGGTCAATTAACAACTGTGTGACTCAATGCTAATTCATATTCAGTGGATATTGTGTCATGTTTAATATGACTGATACTGGGCCCTCATAACACAAAAACATATCAAATACCTATCAACCGTTCATCATAAACTACGACAATACGTCATAGATTGGACATCTGAAATGTTATTCCCATTAGCTGAAGAATTTAGTATAATTTGTTTGTGATCTAAACGGCTTGTGTCTGTGACTGCAGACGATTGGCAGACACTTGGTGTCATTAAGAGTAGCGCAGGTTGACCTTCGGGTCACCACACGTTGTTGTTATGCAAATTGAGGTCAACAGGTGGTAGCTTTCATTCAACTATATGTTCAAACCTTCCTTCAGCTTGTTGGTGTCTTAAAGCAGTGTAGCAGACATGTGTTAGGGGACATGAAGAACAGTTATCCATAGATCCTCTTGTTGTTTATATCTGTACAGAATGACAAGGTGCGTTCTGGTTTATGTCCTACGGTGTAAAGGATTGGACCACATGTACCATACAATATATATTGTTGTTGACTGCCCACAGCTGACAAGAACACATTGGAAATCCATTGTTTTGACATGAGTTTATTGCAGACCTGTGACATCTCACCGCCCCTTAACCTTTGATCTTTTGGGTAGTCTGTCCTATGTGACCTTGGCGTTTCAGTCATTCCAATGTCACCTGGAGTGGCATTTCTCTGTATCATCCACCACTCCCTTTTGTAAAAGAGAGACAATGAGATTATATGAACTAATGTACAGCTTCAGTCAACAACAGTTGAAAAGGTTTGTTACAGAAAGAAGGCATTTACTTATCATGGCTGTGCTTCCTACTTCATGAAATAGATGAACTACAATTTACAGACATTTATTTACCAAATGGGATAAACATTTGAAGGAAAATCATGTGTTTTTGATACAATTATATTTCTGAAAGTATTATTAAAAGTCTAATGTTATTATGTTGCAATTGGCTAAATTTATTGTGAAAAGTAGAGCGATTTCCCAAAGATCAGATCCCTATGTTCAAGCCTTAGAGATAAAATTGCTCAACAACGTTAACCAACATTTTTTTTCAGATATGGAACAATCACTGTCAGTTCTGGCAACATTTCAGTAAGATCCATTTTAACTGTGGAATGCAGCATTGCTACATTAATATAAACTTACACAATGTGACAATAGAAATGAATTTGCAACAGTTAGCAATGCTGATAGCCATACATTAGCTTAATGACATACTGTTCCTCAAGGCTCAAACTTTATAAATGCTTAAACGCTACCTATTCCCTAAACGATGTAGCCTACAATGTTGGTCAGACGTCAGGGAAGAACAAGGTTACCATTCCAAGTAAATCGCCTTTTCTCTCACTGACGTTATGCCGATTAGTTTAAAGATGGACAATGTTGGAAACAAAAAATGCAAGACAGAAGATGTTTTATTTCAGGCATGCTGTAGTTTTTAGTTTGTTCATTTTTGTACAGAGCAGCGTTACTGTTATGCTATGGATTTATGAACGTATAGTTGTATGGATTCATTAAAGATGTGTTATGTATCAAAGAAACTTCCTGCCTGGTTACCTTTGTATTTAACATGTGTTGCACAAGTTCCGCCATTTGGTATTATTATTTCAGCCTATTGTATGGTTATTTTATAATACAATTGTTATATGTAATGATCAAAAACTGAAATGATAGTTATGTTGTTTTTAAATGTTTAATGTTTCTGTAAAAAAAATTGGAATAAAAATGGTATGAACCAGATAAATATTTCCTCTGTTGTACGATTTCCAATTACTCTTCTGTTTATGCCATTGTCATGTGTCTGATTATTTGAATTGGGGAATGCACATTGCATCAGAGTTGCCTTGAGTGAAATCACAACGTTTCTATGGTATATCCTTGTAGTGATTGCATCCCTTACTTTAATGACTTGTGAGAATGGCATTAGTCTCCTTAGATTTGTAAGAAACCGCTATGGTTTTAGAATTCAACATTTGTTCCCCAAACCAATGAGTCAGTACAGTAAATGATGTATTTTCAACAATACTGTATATCATCTGTTTTATAATCAAGGGCATCATTTCTGGGGGAAACACACAGCCACCTGATATGTGAGATGGTGCAGCAACTGTCCAGTTTAGAGAAACAGGACTATGATTAGAGGAGAGGTGAAGTCAACACACATTCACCGGGGAACATGACATTGTATCTGTGTTTGGCTGTATGATAAATCCCCTGTAATCAGCAGCATTACACTGGTTCTCATCTGAATTAGCCTATAGTGCTTACTGATCCTCATAAAAGTGCATTCTTTATGGAACTAATGGCTTCTCATTTACTCATCACAGGGACAAGGTGCATGCTCCTGCACGCCTTATTCATTTAGGAGGATCCTGATGCATTGGAAGCCACTAGAAGGCAGGAGGCTTTTTAAAAAGTGTTTTATAATACCAAATTGAAGTTTTTTTTTGTGGGGACAGGAATCCAACCTGCTAAATCATTTCCCAAATGAGGTGTCAAAAGGCTTTTATTATCTGACTCTAAGCATTTCATTTGGCTGTGGCACTGGGCCTGCCTGCCTGCTGACAGTTAAGATGTATTGATTTAATTGCCTTGGGCAAACATGCAATAAAATCATCTCAAAGACACATTTTCATGGCATTGCGGATCATCAAAGTAATTTTTCGAACCGCTACAGCTATATATCTGCAGGTTACCATCTGATATCCAAGTCAAAGCATCGCATTAATGTGAATGACTCAAATAATTTCTGAAGTGGAATCAGTGATTTTGTTATTTGCAGGAAACTCTGGGTACATGTTAAATGACAGGAGGTACTGGGTACATGTTAAATACATGATAAATACTACACCATTGATGGGCCTTGCTACAGCCCACATGCTATATATACTATAACATTGATGGGCCTTGCTACAGCCCACATGCTATATATACTATAACATTGATGGGCCTTGCTACAGGCCACATGCTATATATACTATAACATTGATGGGCCTTGCTACAGGCCACATGCTATATATACTATAACATTGATGGGCCTTGCTACAGGCCACATGCTATATATACTATAACATTGATGGGCCTTGCTACAGGCCACATGCTATATATACTATAACATTGATGGGCCTTGCTACAGGCCACATGCTATATATACTATAACATTGATGGGCCTTGCTACAGGCCACATGCTATATATACTATAACATTGATGGGCCTTGCTACAGGCCACATGCTATATATATAACTATAACAGGCCACATGCTATATATACTATAACATTGATGGGCCTTGCTACAGGCCACATGCTATATATACTATAACATTGATGGGCCTTGCTACAGGCCACATGCTATATATACTATAACATTGATGGGCCTTGCTTGCTATATATACTATAACATTGATGCCTTGCTACCATGCTATATATGCTATAACATTGATGGGCCTTGCTACAGGCCACATGCTATATATACTATAACATTGATGGGCCTTGCTACAGGCCACATGCTATATATACTATAACATTGATGGGCCTTGCTACAGGCCACATGCTATATATGCTATAACATTGATGGACCTTGCTATGCTATATATACTATAACATTGATGGGCCTTGCTACAGGCCACATGCTATATATACTATAACATTGATGGACCTTGCTACAGGCCACATGCTATATATACTATAACATTGATGGGCCTTGCTACAGGCCACATGCTATATATGCTTTGCATTCAGAAACTATTCAGACACCTTCCCTTTTTCCACAATTTCTTACCTTACAGCCTTATTCTAAAATGTGTTAAATTAATTTAATCAATCTACACACATTATCCTATAATGGGCCTTGCTACAGGTCACATGCTATATATACAATAACATTGGTATAAATACAACAAAAATACAAAAACAACCAAATAAATGTCCATCCCAGACTTCTCCCACATTAAAAATGGCACACATAAAACTGATAGGTATATTGCTCTCCCCTTTCAAAATGACCTTTAGTTTAACCCATTTTCAAACAGAATATTCAACCTGCCTCCATGGATCCTAAACACACATTGTGTGTTGATTTAAAAAGCACAACAGATAATGTAAAGGAAAATCCACTTACACTCACTGACAATATAACGTCAAAGTGGTCGATTAAATAGATTGCTTTCCTCAATCTCTTCATTTGTTAAAATGCAGGGATGTTAGATTTCCTATTCACATTCATTTACAGCACAGCGGTACTGACATGAGTATGTTGAGCACTTAATTGAATGATTCTTGATTAAACTCTGTGCCTGGTGAGAACAGCACATCACATTGCACTGCTCTGTAATTGGCTTGCTCGTTAGATTCCACCTGCTTTGGATGCACAGACGGCTCCATTTCGTTTATTACTTCTTGATTTCACATGCAGTTCATTGCCAGGCAATCAGTCTGATTGTTAATGCATTCTCTATCCACATCTCTTTGTCTAAAAGAGCTAGTTAATGTCTCCCAATAAGATCAAGTTATATCCACGTCAGTGGCGGTCAGTACTCTTTTAAGATGAAGGAGGACAATTATTTTTCATGAGCATGGCCTTGTTTCTATTACAGCATATTGGATGACTGTCATTTATATTCCATTCATCCAGTTCGATGGCGATAGGTTTATGCTACTACATGCTCCTCAAATTTTCCCTAGAACCATCATGAGGTTGCTACAACCTAGCACAGAGGTCGAGAGACAAATTTGAGGTGACAGACAGTGACACATGGACGAACAGTGACATTCAACACCGCCTTGCACACTTTTGCCTCAATCTAGCTGATATAGGATGTAATCATTGGTCCAACAGTTGCAAACGAGAGTTTATATTGGACAAATTCAAGTATGTTTATCCCCATTTTGCTTCCGTTTAAGAAACGTTTTTTAACAGAATAGGCAGAATTAATACACCCCTGATCACGAGTAAACACACAGCCACGTTGTATTCCTTCTCGCATCCATGCTCTCTCCTCTTCTCACCTCTTCCCTTCGCTTGTGGATTTCAATGTACAACACATCGTTGGCACCATATTAGCTAAGTAATGTCATAGTCAGCATAACTAATAATTCTAAAGCGATAGTAAACCCTCTACAATCATGCAGTAATGTTACAGTGTACAGTCAGTATGCAGTTACACCGGCGGGCCCCGGTGGCAAGCTGCCAGTTGAGGACTTGTGAGGCGTCTGTTTCTCAAACTAGACACTCTAATGTACTTGTCCTCTTGCTCAGTTGTGCACCGGGGCCTCCCACTCCTCTTTCTATTCTGGTTAGAGCCAGTTTGTGCTGTTCTGTGAAGGGAGTAGTACACAGAGTTATAACATTAACAATGTCAACACTATTTCTGATCAATTTGATGTTATTTTAATGGACAAAAAAAATGGCTTTTCTTTCAAAAACAAGGACATTTCTAAGTTACCCCAAACTTTTGAACAGTAGTGTATATCCATGTAAGGCTCGCTATGCCAAACTCATGTGGGAGGAGACTATAATATCAATGTAAATATGTCTCATCCCTACTCCACCATTTACCATAAAGCTCTGTCATTCACCTTCTCAGTCATTTGAAATAATTAAATCGATTAAGAAATTATGAAGAATTGAGCATTCATCTGACAGATTATTACTGCACTATTATGATAATCTCCCACTGAAAGGTTCCTGATAGAATATTTCCTTCACAATATTTGGGTTTTACATGCAGATCAGACATAATCCTGTTTTTCTTGCTCTTCAGGACTTGGGGAATGACAGTTTACCAAAATGACTTTCAGATTCCTCTCTCCATACCCTGCCTACATTGCATTACTGGAATGTTTGGTAACAGAGACAAGTTCTGAAGACAGATACTTAATGAGGTTAGCTCTCTGACACTCAGAACATGTGGCCTCTGGCCCAGTCTGTCAAGCAGTGGCATGGGCAGAAATCCATTGATGGCAGGGCCTGCATAAATGTAGGTGTGCCCAAATCACGGACTACAGGAAGAAACCCAGCCCAGTCACGGACCAGGATGTCTTGCTCCTAGGCAGACTAAATAACTTTTTTGCCCGCTTTGAGGACAATACAGTGCCACTGACACGGCCTGCAACGAAAACATGCGGTCTCTCCTTCACTGCAGCCGAAGTGAGTAAGACATTTAAACGTGTTAACCCTCGCAAGGCTGCAGGCCCAGACGGCATCCCCAGCCGCGCCCTCAGAGCATGCGCAGACCAGCTGGCCGGTGTGTTTACGGACATATTCAATCAATCCCTATACCAGTCTGCTGTTCCCACATGCTTCAAGAGGGCCACCATTGTTCCTGTTCCCAAGAAAGCTAAGGTAACTGAGCTAAACGACTACCGCCCGTAGCACTCACATCCGTCATCATGAAGTGCTTTGAGAGACTAGTCAAGGACCATATCACCTCCACCCTACCTGACACCCTAGACCCACTCCAATTTGCTTACCGCCCAAATAGGTCCACAGACGATGCAATCTCAACCACACTGCACACTGCCCTAACCCATCTGGACAAGAGGAATACCTATGTGAGAATGCTGTTCATCGACTACAGCTCGGCATTCAACACCATAGTACCCTCCAAGCTCGTCATCAAGCTCGAGACCCTGGGTCTCGACCCCGCCCTGTGCAACTGGGTTCTGGACTTCCTGACGGGCCGCCCCCAGGTGGTGAGGGTAGGCAACAACATCTCCTCCCCGCTGATCCTCAACACTGGGGCCCCACAAGGGTGCGTTCTGAGCCCTCTCCTGTACTCCCTGTTCACCCACGACTGCGTGGCCATGCACGCCTCCAACTCAATCATCAAGTTTGCGGACGACACAACAGTGGTAGGCTTGATTACCAACAACGACGAGACGGCCTACAGGGAGGAGGTGAGGGCCCTCGGAGTGTGGTGTCAGGAAAATAACCTCACACTCAACGTCAACAAAACTAAGGAGATGATTGTGGACTTCAGGAAACAGCAGAGGGAACACCCCCATCCACATCGATGGAACAGTAGTGGAGAGGGTAGCAAGTTTTAAGTTCCTCGGCATACACATCACAGACAAACTGAATTGGTCCACTCACACAGACAGCATCGTGAGGAAGGCGCAGCAGCGCCTCTTCAACCTCAGGAGGCTGAAGAAATTCGGCTTGTCACCAAAAGCACTCACAAACTTCTACAGATGCACAATCGAGAGCATCCTGGCGGGCTGTATCACCGCCTGGTATGGCAACTGCACCGCCCTCAACCGTAAGGCTCTCCAGAGGGTAGTGAGGTCTGCACAACACATCACCGGGGCAAACTACCTGCCCTCCAGGACACCTACACCACCCGATGCTACAGGAAGGCCATAAAGATCATCAAGGACATCAACCACCCGAGCCACTGCCTGTTCACTCCGCTGTCATCCAGAAGGCGAGGTCAGTACAGGTGCATCAAAGCTGGGACCGAGAGACTGAAAAACAGCTTCTATCTCAAGGCCATCAGACTGTTAAACAGCCACCACTAACATTGAGTGGCTACTGCCAACACACTGTCAATGACACTGACTCTACTCCAGCCACTTTAATAATGGGAATTGATGGGAAATGATGTAAATATATCACTAGCCACTTTAAACAATGCTACCTTATATAATGTTACTTACCCTATATTATTCATCTCATATGCATATGTAGATACTGTACTCTATATCATCGACTGAATCCTTATGTAATACATGTATCACTAGCCACTTTAACTATGCCACTTGGTTTACATACTCATCTCATATGTATATACTGTACTCGATATCATCTACTGTATCTTGCCTATGCTGCTCTGTACCATCACTCATTCATATATCCTTATGTACATATTCTTTATCCCCTTACACTGTGTATAAGACAGTAGTTTTTTGGGAATTGTTAGTTAGATTACTTGTTCGTTATTACTGCATTGTCGGAACTAGAAGCACAAGCATTTCGCTACACTCGCATTAACATCTGCTAACCATGTGTATGTGACAAATAAAATTTGATTTGATTTGATTTGATTTGAAATGAAGGGACTCAAATCATCATGAAATGATCATAAAAGCATAGCCTACACTGCACCCTACTGAAATTGACTACACACACACCAAACCATCTAACATGTGATTTCACATTACAGACTAAATAGTCTTGCAGGCCTACGTAAATCCATGACTCACATAGACCTACACATAATAAACCATAGGCCTGTAATTAATAGCTAGACTAGAACATAAACACTCCAATGTACTTGTCCTCTTGCTCAGTTGTACAGCGGGGCCTCCCACTCCTCTTTCTATTCTGGTTAGAGACAGTTTGCGCTGTTCTGTGAAGGGAGTAGTACACAGCATTGTACGAGATCTTCAGTTTCTTGGCAATTTCTCGCATGGAATAGCCTTAATTTCTCAGAATAAGAATAAACTGACAAGTTTCAGGAGAAAGCTCTTTGTTTTTGGACATTTTGAGCCTGTAATCGAACCCACAAATGCTGATGCTCCAGATACTCAACTAGTCTAAAGAAGGACAGTTTTATTGCTTCTTTAATGAGCACAACCGTTTTCAGCTGTGCTAACATAATTGCAAAAGGGTTTTCTAATGATCAATTATCGTTTTAAAATGATAAACTTGGATTAGCTAACATAACGTGCCATTGGAACACAGGAGTGATGGTTGCTGATAATGGGCCTCTGTACGCCTATGTAGATATTTCATTAAAAATCAGCTGTTTCCAGCTACATTAGTCATTTACAACATTAACAATTTCTACACTGTATTTCTGATCAATTTGATGATATTTTAATGGGAAAAAAATTGCTTTTCTTTCAAAAACAAGGACATTTCTAAGTGACCCCAAACTTTTGAAATGTAGTATATATATATATATATATATATATATACAGTTACCAGTCAAAGGTTTGGACACACCCACTCATTCAAGGGTTTTTCTTTATTTTACTTTTTTCTACTTTGTGGAATAACAGTGAAGACATCTAAACTATGAAATAACACAAATCAAATCACATCAAATTGTGCTGGTCAC
The DNA here is from genome assembly GCF_018296145.1 of Oncorhynchus tshawytscha. Classification (NCBI taxonomy): domain Eukaryota; kingdom Metazoa; phylum Chordata; class Actinopteri; order Salmoniformes; family Salmonidae; genus Oncorhynchus; species Oncorhynchus tshawytscha. The sequence goes on along the minus strand of NC_056436.1, from coordinate 69,636,644 downwards.
ATACAAATATTTAGCAGATGTTATTGCGGGTGTGTAACGGCTCTCCTCTTCGTCTGATGATTAGGAATAGGAATCATCGGACCAACACGCAGCGTGGTAAGTGTTCTTAGTAAAATTAATTAAATAAACTGAACACTGAATGACAAAAAACAACAAAGAGAGTGAAAGACACAAAACAGTCCTGTAAGGTGAAAAAACACAAAACAGGAAACAACTACCCACAAACACAGATTGGAACAGGCTACCTAAGTATGGTTCTCAATCAGAGACAACGATTGACAGCTGCCTCTGATTGGGAACTATACCAGGCCAAACACATAGATATACAACACACAGAACAAAACATAGAATGAAAAACATAGAATGCCCACCCCATGGCCCTCACCTCCTCCCTGTAGGCTGTCTCATCATTTTTGGTAATCTGGCCTACTATGGTTGTGTCGTCTAGAAACTTGATGTACTCATGGTTGAACAGGGAGTACAGGAAGGGGCTGAGCAAGCACCCTTGTGGGGCCCCTGTGTTGAGGATCAGTGAAGTGGAGGTATTGTTTCCTACCTTCACCACCTGGGGGCATTCCGTCAGGAAGTCCAGGACCCAGTTGCACAGTGCGGGATTCAGACCCAGGTCCACGAGCTTGATGATGAGCTTGGGGGTACTAGGGTATTGAAGACTGAGCTATAGTCAATTAACAGAATTCTCTTGTCCAGATGGGATTGGGCAGTGTGCAGTGCAATGGCGATTGCATCGTCTGTGGATCTATTGGGGATATACACGGCTGTGTCTATAAAAGAAGATAATTATTTTGGGACGTAATCCGGTCGGCATTTGATTGTGAGGTACTCTAGGATGGATGAAAAAAAGGACTTGAGTTTCTGTAGTAGAGAGAACAATTAATTTCAGCTTGTATTTCTTTCATCACATTCCCAGTGGGTCAGAAGTTTACATACACTCAAATAGTACAAATAGTACTGTGGATATAGATAGTTTTGTACCTGTTTCCTCCAGCATCTTCACAATGTCCTTTGCTCTTGTTCTGGGATTGATTTGCACTTTTCGCACCAAAGTACGTTCATCTCTAGGAGACAGAACGAACACGTCTCCTTCCTGAGCGGTATGACGGCTGCGTGGTCCCAAGGTGTTCATACTTGCGTACTATTGCTTGTACAGATGAACGTGGTACCTTCAGGCATTTGGAAATTGCTCCCAAGGATGAACCAGACTTGTGGAAGTCTACAATTTTTTTTCTGAGGTCTTGGCCATCATGCCAAGCGAAGAGGCCCTGAGTTTGAAGGTAGGCCTTGAAATTCATCCACAGGTACACCTCCGATTGACTCAAATTATGTCAATTAGCCTATCAGAAGCTTCTAAAGCCATGACATAATTTTCTGGAATTTTCAAGCTGTTTAAAGATACAGTCAACTTAGTGTATGTAAACTTCTGACCCACTGGAATTGTGATACAGTGAATTATAAGTGAAATAATCTGTCTGTAAACAATTGTTGGAAAAATTACTTGTGTCATGCACAAAGTAGATGTCCTAACCGACTTGCCAAAACTATAGAAATTTGTGGAGTGGTTGAAAAACGAGTTTTAATGACTCCAACCTAAGTGTATGTAAACGTCTGACTTCAACTGTATATGGGGCATGCATCTGCTGGTGTACTGTACATGTGTTCCTCACTCAGGTTGCATGCCCTTAACTTATGTATGGAATACTATGTGTAACAGTATGTAAAGTATGCTAATGTACTGGTGTGAAGGCATTTGTGCAGTGGTGTAAAAATACTTGAAAGTACTACTTAAGTACTTTTTTGTGGTGTCCGTACATTACTTTACTATTTTATATTTTTGGCTACTTTCACTTCAAATCGAATCAAATTGTATTTGTCACGTGCGCTGAATACAACAGGAGTAGTGGACCTTACAGTGAAATGCTTACTTACAGGCTCTAACCATTAGTGCAAAAAAGGTATTAGGTGAACAATAGGTAGGTAAAGAAATAAAACAACAGTAAAAAGACAGGCTATATACAGTAGTGAGGCTATAAAATAGTAAGGCTTCATACAGACACCAGTTAGTCAGGCTGATTGAGGTAGTATGTACATATAGATGTGGTTAAAGTGACTATGCATATATTATGAACAGAGAGTAGCAGTAGCGCAAAAGAAGGGTTGGCGGGTGGTGGATGAGACACAATGCAGATAGCCCGATTAGCTAATGTGCGGGAGCACTGGTTGGTCAGCACAATTGAGGTAGTATGTACATGAATGTATAGTTAAAGTGACTATGCATATATGATAAACAGAGAGTAGCAGCAGCATAAAAAGAGGGTTTGGGGGAGCACAAAATGCAAATAGTCCGGGTAGCCATTTGATTACCTGTTCAGTAGTCTTATGGCTTGGGGGTAAAAACTGTTGAGAACCTTTTTGTCCTAGACTTGGCACTCCGGTATCGCTTGCCATGCGGTAGTAGAGAGAACAGTCTATGACTGGAGTAGCTGGGATCTTTGAATATTTTTAGGGCCTTCCTCTGACACTCCCTGGTGTAGAGGTCCTGGATAGCAGGCAGCTTAGCTCCAGTGATGTACTAGGCCGTACACACTACCCTCTGTAGTGCCTTGCGGTCAGAGGCTGAGCAGTTGCCATACCAGGCAGTGATGCAACCATGCTCTCGATGTTGCAGCTGTAGAGCCTTTTGAGGATCTCAGGACCCATGCCAAATCTTTTTAGTTTCCTGAGGGGAATAGGCTTTGTCGTTCACTCTTCACGACTGTCTTGGTGTGTTTGGACCATTCTAGTTTGTTGTACTTGAAGGAACTTGAAGCTCTCAACCTGCTCCACTACAGCCTCGTCGATAAGAATGGGGGCGTGCTTGGTCCTCCTTTTCCTGTAGTCCACAACAATCTCCTTAGTTTTGGTTACGTTGAGGGATAGGTTGTTATTCTGGCACCACCCGGCCAGGTCTCTGACTTCCTCCCTATTGGCTGTCTTGTCATTGTCGGTGATCAGGCCTACCAACTTAATGACGGTGTTGGAGTCATGCCTGGCCACGCAGTCGTGGGTGAACAGGGAACAGGGAGTACAGGAGGGGACTGAGCACGCACCCCTGGGGAGCTCCAGTGTTGAGGATCAGTGTGGCAGATGTGTTGCTACCTACCCTCACCACCTCGTGCGGCCCGTCAGGAAGTCCTGGAAGTCCACTACATTCGTATAGAAAATGTACTTTTTACTCTTTTACATTTTCCCTGACACCTAAAAGTACCATTTACATTTTGACAGAAATTGTTCAATTAACACTTATCAAGAGAACAACCCTGGTCATCCCTACTGCCTCTGACCTGGTCGATTCACTAAACACAAGTGCTTCGTTTGTAAATTGTCTGAGTGTTGGAGTGTGCCCCAGCTATCGTGATTTTTTTTATTGTGCCGTCTGGTTAAATATAAGGAATTTTAAATGATTTATACTTTTACTCTGTGACAATTTAGTACTTTCTCCACCACACCATATCTTCTGTATACCCCACTACCTTGTCATAACACAACTGATCGGCTCAAACGCATTAAGAAGGAAAGAAATTCCACAAATGAACTTTTAACAAGGCACACCTGTTAATTGAAATACATTCTAGGTGACTACCTCATGAAGCTGGTTAAGAGAATGCCAAGAGTGTGCAAAGTTGTCATCAAGGCAAAGGGTGGCTACTTTGAAGATCTCAAATATAAAATATATTTAGATTTGTTTAACACTTACTACATGATTCCGTGTGTGTTATTTCACAGTTTTGTTGTCTTGATTATTACTATACAATGTAGAAAATAGTAAAAAATAAAGACTAACCCTGGAATGAGTAGGTGTGTCCAAACTTTTGACTGGTACTGTATATATATTTGATTATTTATTCTTTTTTAAAAAATGCTCAATCTGATTGTTCCTACTCCCCTGCTGTCATGGTCCAGAATAAATTAAAAATCCACAATTGGTTACATATAAACATACATATACATTTCTGCAAATCTATTTATTTGTCAAACATTTCCAGATGTGGAGCCATCATTTATCTGCTGACCATTTCAACTTGCCACCTGCCCTTTGCTGTGACCACTGAGGAGAAAGCACCAGACCCCCTCACTGACCCCCTCCACACCCCCAAGTACCAGACCCCCTCACTGACCCCCTCTACACCCCCATGCACCAGACCCCTAACTGACCCCCTCTACACCACTATTTATCAGACCCCCTTACTGACCCCCTCTACCCCCAATCACCAGATCCCGTCACTGACCCCCTCTACACCCCCATCCACCAGATCCCCTAACTGACCCCCTCTACACCACTATTTACCAGACCCCCTTACTGACCCCCTCTACCCCCAATCACCAGATCCCGTCAGTGACCCCCTCCACACCCCCATCTACCAGATCCCCTCATTGACCCCCTCTACACCCCCATGCACCAGACCAAACATTTCCATTGGTATGATCAAAGGAAGTAAAGCTGTTTCTCTCCAGGTTATGGGAGAAAGGCTGAGACATCCAGTTTTTTATGATCTATATAATCCTCCTGGACTAGACCAATCATCAATGGAGTGGCAGGGCCCATAACCCTAACCCTAGTTTCTAAACCTAACCCTAATTTCTAAACCTAACCCTAGTTTCTCTCTCTCTCTCTCTCAATTCAATGTGGCTTTATTGGCATGGGAAAAGTGTTTACATTGCCAAAGCAAGTAAAATAAACAATTAACAAAAATGAACAGTAAACATTACATTTCAAAAGAATATAGACGTTGCAAATATTATTTTATGTCTATATACAGTGTTGTAATGATGTGCAAATAGTCTAAGTACAAAGGGGAAAATAAATCAACCTAAATGAGGGTATTTACAATGGTGTTTGTTCTTCAGTGGTTGCTCTTTTCTTATGGCATCAGGTCACAAATCTTGCTGCTGTGATGGCACACAGTGGTATTTCACCCAAAAGATGGAGTTTATCAAAATTTGAATTGCATTTCAATTCTTTGTGGGTCTATGTAAATATGTGTCTCTAATATGGTCATGCATTTGGAAAGAGGTTAGAAAATTCAGCTCTGTTTCCACCCATTTTGTGGGCAGTGTGCACATAGCCTGTCTTCTCTTGAGAGACAGGTCTATGGTCACTGAGTCTGTACATAATCAAAGCATCTCTGCTTAGGGCCAAATAGCATTCTAGTTTGCTCAGATTTTTGGTTAATTCTTTTCAAAGTGTCAAGTAATTATGTTTTTGTTTTATCATGATATTGTTGGGTCTAATCGTGTTGCTGTCCTGGGGCTCTGTGGGGACCAGCCTACTTAGAGGATTCTTCTCCAGGTTCATCTCTCTGTAGGTGAGGGCTTTGTTATGGAAGGTTTGGGAATCGCTTCCTTTTAGGTGGTTGTAGACATTAACGGCTCTATTCTGGATTTTGATAATTAGCGGGTATCGTCCTAATTGTGATCTGCATGCATTTTTGGGGGTTTTATGTTATGCGACTGCATGCAGTCTCAATTTGGTGTTTGTCTCATTTTATGAATTCTTGGTTGGTGAGTGAACCCCAGACCTCACAACCCTAGAGGGCAATGGGTTCTTTAACTGATTCAGGTATTTCGAAACAGATCCTCATTTGGATGTCACATTTTACATTCCTTTTAATATCTCTCAGATCTTTCACAGCTTTGTGGAAATTACCTGTGGCGCTGATGTTTAGGTCGAGGTAAGTATAATTTTTTTGTGTGCTCTTAGGCAATGGTGTCTAGATGGAATTTGTAATTGTCTTACTGAGATTTACTGTTAGGGCCCAGGTCTGACTGAAACTGTGCAGAAGATCTAGGTGCTTCTGTAGATCTAGGTGCTCCTTGGTTGGTGACAGAAGCACCAGATCATCAGCAAACAGTAGACATTTTACGTCAGTGTCTAGTAGGGTGTTCTAGCAGACTGTTCTAGTGCCCTCGTAAATGTATTTATATATATGTTGAAGATGGTGGGGCTCAAGCTGCATCCCTGTCTGACCTCCCGGCCCTAAAGAAAGAAATCTGTGTCTTTTTTCCAATTTTAAACACACACTTGTTGTTTGTTTGCATCGATTTCATAAACGTTGTATGTTTTTCCCACAAAACCGCTTAACATAAATGTATGCAGCAGACCCTCGTACCAAATTGAGTCAAAAGCTATTTTTCAATCAATTAAACATGCGAAGACTTTGCTTTTGGTTTTGGTTTGTTTGTTAGTCAATAAGGGTGTGCAGCATGAATATGTGATCTGTCATACAGTATTATGGTAAAAAAGACAATTTGACATTTGTCAGGACATTGTTGGAAATGTAGCAGTCTGCTGTTAATTATGCAGAGGTTGCTGTTGCCACATATCCCAAGGTAGTTATTGGGATCAAATTTGTCTACATTTTTGTGGGTTGGGGTGATCAATGGTTTCAAATATTTGGGAAGATGCCAGAGTTGAGGAATGTTAAAGAGTTTAAGTGTAGCCAATTGGAATTTGCGGTATGTATATTTTATCATTTAATTTAGGATACCATCAACACCACAGGCCTTTTTGGGTTGGAGGGTTTGTATTCTGTCCTGTAGTTGGTTCAATGTAATTGGATAATCCAGTGGGTTCTGGTAGTATTTAATAGCTGACTCATTTTTGTCAAGTATCATGTATATGTTTTTGCTTTTGGTTCTTTGTTATATGGCCAAAAAGGTTGGAGAAGTGGTTTATCCATACATCTCCATTTTGGATAGATAGCTCTTTGTGTTGTTGCTTGTTTAGTGTGGGGTTTTAAAGTTTGATAGGGAATCTGAAAGGTAAAATATGCAGGTTAGGCTTTCTACTGCCGGGTTTATACCCTTCACAATTGCAGTGAAAGATTTTGTCCAGACAGTTCTCTAAAATTGATTACATTTTTGGGGTAGGTTTCTATAGAGAGAGGTTTCTCTCTCTTTATTTCTTTCACTCTCTCTCTTTCTTACTCTCTCTCTGTGATAGGCTAAAGGACCATCAGAGCTGATTAGAAGGGTTATTTTGAGGCCCTTCTCCCTGTCTGTTTCCTGCTCTCTCAGGCTGGGAGGCTGGGTAGGAGAACCCTGCTCCCTGACACTCAGCATGGCTCAACACTGCTACACCAGACAGCCCAGTGAAAGCAGTGATAGACTGCCCATGTCAACATCAAAGGCAGCCTGTAAACAGCTGCTGGCTGTTTGGACTGAGTCATAGACAGGCGGTGTGTAGAGGGGTGTTCAGACAGTCTACAGTAGGGGTGTCAAACTCATTCCATGGAGGGCCGAGTATATGCTGTTTTTGTTATTTCCAATTAAGACCTAGACAAGCAGGTGAGGGGAGTTTCTAACTAATTACCTTAATTAATCAATTAAGTACAATGGTGGAGAGAAAACCCACAGACACTCGGCCCTCCGTGGAATGAGTTTGAGGTCTACAGCTACTGGGACAGCCCTGGTCACTTTGATAGGAGCTTCTCTTAGAGGGAGGAGCTTGTAGTCTCTGAGGATAACAGGGATCGTTGGTTACAAATAGTTCCAGGGTATAAAACTAATCTAAAAAGACGTGGCGTTGGTGTTACTTGGCTTATACTGGACATTCCTCTCGGCTGCTCTCACAACACATCTCATTCATCATCTGTGCATAGGGAGGCATTTCACAGACGCAGCTTCAAATGTTTGTATTCTACAGTATGTCATACATCGTGTTTCCCTTTTATAAAACCAAATATTTAAGGGTAAAGAAGCTGCTATTTCAGAAGATTGAATGGTCAGAAAAAAATTATGTCTGTACGAGCTTATGGTCAAGTTCCCATTACATTTCCTGATTACAACACTTCAGCTCACTAAACTCCTCATTGTTCCAATGCTTTATGTCAGAGTGTGTTAGTGATTCTACAGAATCATTGTGTTACCACAGAGGGTCAGTGTGGTTGTCTTTGTGTGTCTGACTCCTGTGCACTGGTGAAACGGAGCAGGTCTTTGTGCCTCTCTGCCTTCCTGTGACCCTGGACAGGGATTAGAACAGGCTGAAGCTATGACCGGGTGCAGCCCTCTCTCCTCCCACCTTCATTCCTGTCACGTCTCACAAATTGATCTGCACCTGGGAATTACGTTTTCAGATACAGGAGCTCTCTGAAATGACCACAATCCTGCCCCAGAGTATCTGCACTGGGAGAGAGGGAGAGTCATGTCCCCTACTCTTGTCATCACCATCTATATACTGTGATTGTTCCACAGTGTGAAGGTAATAGGAGGCTTTGCAGTGAATATGGTTTTACAAATGAAAATATTTGTTTAATTAAAAAAATCACAAAAGACCAAAATTTCCCAAAAGTCTAAATGCTGATCTACTAACTGAACAAAAGAACTGGCACACTATCACCTGGCTTTGCCATGAAGCCATTAGCGAAGGTGAATGGGACTGTACTGGAGATATGGTAGCCTCAATCATGGTGACAAGCCCCAAAGGAAAAGAGTAAAAATTATTCTGAGAACATGTGTCTTCATTGAGTGAATTGACATGGCATCAACTGTAAACTCCGGCGTTCGATGTCGCCGGTATACTAACCACCAGTACTGGAATCCATCATTACGCACACCTGACATCAATCATTACTCGCACCTGCACGTCATCGTGAGGCACACCTGGACTCCATCACCTCACTTATTACCTCCCCTATATCTGGCACTCCCTTAGGTTCCTTCCCCAGTCAATATCGATTCTGTGTTTATGCCAAGATGCTATTGTTATGTTGTCTCGTTTCATGGTTATTGTTTTATTAAACGTTTCACATGCGTCTCGATTCACATGTCTTCATCATGTCTTCATTACATGCTGAGACAATTCTTTGGTCTACAGAATGAATATGTTAAAGTTTGACTGTGGTTGAATGGTCTCCCAGGACAAATGAAAAACACTAACCCTGACAGTTTAATCTTTGTTTGTCTTGGACATTTCTCCAGCATAAACAAGTTTAGGCATTCAGTGAGAAGAAAGGACATATTTTCGGAAGGATTTTTTGCTATGTACCACGAACACAAATAGAGAATGCAACTTTGTTGCTTCCAGACAAATTCAATATTTATTTTCCGCCGAAAACCCCCCCGCCCCCCAAAAAAAACACTTCAATCAAATGTGTCTGTGTGAATTGTTGCTTGCAGCAAAGAATCACCTTCTGTTTGATTCCCTGAAAGAAGTCCCCAGCCCAAGGTCTTGTGTCTGCAGGAGAGGAATCTGATTTGGGGGTTGCTGACTCTGAAAGTCATTTCATGTGCAAAAGGGAGAGTTGAAAGATGATCCAGCGGAGAGTTTTTCACCCCAGAACCTTCTAGTACAAAAACACAAAGTAATTACCAGACAACGTATTACCAGAGTAATTACCAGACAACACATCCCTCCTTTGTCCTCACACATCTAATATTCCCCAGGACTCCATGCCTGCTTTCCCAGGCTACCATAGCAACAACGAAAAACACTACATTGGATGTCACATGTGTTTAAAAAACAGACAGAACACAGACATCACAGTACATGTTGGTAGTGTTGGTAGTAAAACAGGTAAAGTTGCCAAGGGCATCTGAGAGAGATACCTAGGTTAGACGTCACAGTAAGTGTTGGTTGGTAGTAAAACAGGTAAGGTTGCCAAGGGCATCTGAGAGAGATACCTAGGTTAGACATCACAGTAAGTGTTGGTTGGTAGTAAAACAGGTAAGGTTGCCAAGGGCATCTGAGAGAGATACCTAGGTTAGACGTCACAGTAAGTGTTGGTTGGTAGTAAAACAGGTAAGGTTGCCAAGGGCATCTGAGAGAGATACCTAGGTTAGACGTCACAGTAAGTGTTGGTTGGTAGTAAAACAGGTAAGGTTGCCAAGGGCATCTGAGAGAGATACCTAGGTTAGACGTCACAGTAAGTGTTGGTTGGTAGTAAAACAGGTAAGGTTGCCAAGGGCATCTGAGAGAGATACCTAGGTTAGACGTCACAGTAAGTGTTGGTTGGTAGTAAAACAGGTAAGGTTGCCAAGGGCATCTGAGATAGATACCTAGGTTAGACGTCACAGTAAGTGTTGGTTGGTAGTAAAACAGGTAAGGTTGCCAAGGGCATCTGAGATAGATACCTAGGTTAGACATCACAGTAAGTGTTGGTTGGTAGTAAAACAGGTAAGGTTGCCAAGGGCATCTGAGAGAGATACCTAGGTTAGACGTCACAGTAAGTGTTGGTTGGTAGTAAAACAGGTAAGGTTGCCAAGGACATCTGAGAGAGATACCTAGGTTAGACGTCACAGTAAGTGTTGGTTGGTAGTAAAACAGGTAAGGTTGCCAATGACATCTGAGATAGATACCTAGGTTAGACATCACAGTAAGTGTTGGTTGGTAGTAAAACAGGTAAGGTTGCCAAGGGCATCTGAGATAGATACCTAGGTTAGACATCACAGTAAGTGTTGGTTGGTAGTAAAACAGGTAAGGTTGCCAAGGGCATCTGAGAGAGATACCTAGGTTAGACGTCACAGTAAGTGTTGGTTGGTAGTAAAACAGGTAAGGTTGCCAAGGGCATCTGAGAGAGATACCTAGGTTAGACATCACAGTAAGTGTTGGTTGGTAGTAAAACAGGTAAGGTTGCCAAGGACATCTGAGAGAGATACCTAGGTTAGACGTCACAGTAAGTGTTGGTTGGTAGTAAAACAGGTAAGGTTGCCAAGGACATCTGAGATAGATACCTAGGTTAGACGTCACAGGACCACGTCCAAGGAAATCTGAGATAGGTTAGACCTAGGTTAGGTCAGTAGGTTAACATCAGGTTGGTTGGTAGTAAAACCACGGGCCATCTGAGAGGACATCTGAGATTAGATCACCTAAGTGTTGGTTGGTAGTAAAACAGGTAAGGTTGCCAAGGACATCTGAGATAGATACCTAGGTTAGACGTCACAGGACCAGTGTTGGAGATAAAAGACATCTGCCAGGGCATCTGAGATACCTAGGTTAGACATCACAGTAAGTCAGTAAAACAGGGGTTGCCAAGGACATCTGAGAGAGATACCTAGGTTAGACATCACAGTAAGACCAAAACAGGTAAGGTTGCCAAGGACATCTGAGAGAGATACCTAGGTTAGACATCACAGGACCAAAACGGTAAGGTTGCCAAGGACATCTGAGAGAGATACCTAGGTTAGACGTCACAGTACCAGTGTTGGTTGAGATAGAAACCTAAGGTTAGGACATCTGACAGGACCTAGGTTAGACGTCACAAGGACATCTGAGATAGATACCTAGGTTAGACGTCACAGGACCAGTAAAACAGGTAAGGTTGCCAAGGACATCTGAGATAGATACCTAGGTTAGACGTCACAGGACCACGGTAAGGTTGCCAAGGACATCTGAGATAGATACCTAGGTTAGACGTCACAGGACCAAAACGGTAAGGTTGCAAGGACATCTGAGATAGATACCTAGGTTAGACGTCACAGGTGAGATTACCTAGGTTGGTAGTAAAGTAAAACAGGTAAGGTTGCCAAGGACATCTGAGAGAGATACCTAGGTTAGACGTCACAGTAAGTGTTGGTTGGTAGTAAAACAGGTAAGGTTGCCAAGGACATCTGAGATAGATACCTAGGTTAGACGTCACAGGGCCACGTCCAAGGACATCTGAGATAGATACCTAGGTTAGACGTCACAGGGCCACGTCCAAGGACATCTGAGATAGATACCTAGGTTAGACATCACAGTAAGTGTTGGTTGGTAGTAAAACAGGTAAGGTTGCCAAGGGCATCTGAGAGAGATACCTAGGTTAGACGTCACAGGGTAGTAAAACAGGTAAAGTTACCAAGGACATCTGAGAGAGATACCTAGGTTAGACATCACAGGGTTGGACATCTGGTAGTAAAACAGGTAAGGTCCAAGGACATCTGAGAGAGATACCTAGGTTAGACATCACAGGACCACGTCCAAGGACATCTGAGATAGATACCTAGGTTAGACATCACAGGGGTAAGGTTGCACATCTGAGAGAGATACCTAAGGACATCTGAGATAGATACCTTGGTAGTAAAACAGGTAACATCTGAGAGAGATACCTAGGTTAGACCACAGTAAGGACATCTGAGAGAGATACCTAGGTTAGTAAAACAGGACCACGTTGCAAGGACATCTGAGATAGATACCTAGGTTATCTGAGATAGATACCTCACAGGACCAAAACAGGTAAAGGACATCTGAGATACCTAGGTTAGACATCACAGTAAGTGTTGGTTAGAAACATCACAGGACCACGTCCAAGGACATCTGAGATAGATACCTAGGTTAGACGTCACAGGACCACGTCCAAGGGCATCTGAGATAGATACCTAGGTTAGACATCACAGGACCACGTCCAAGGGCATCTGAGATAGATACCTAGGTTAGACATCTGGTAAATTAGCTTTTATTGTTTAAAGAGCTTATGAAAGAGATTGGTGTGTTTTTTCGCTATCTAATCATGGTATGGGGTTGTTCAATGACAGATGTATTTGTTTGAAATCTATCACGATAGACAAATAATTTTCAAAAATTGCAAAATGCTATATATCCACCTCACTCTCAGAGAAATAAGTAGTACTCCTAGGTTTCCACAGTCAAATGTAACAAATAACTACATTTTTAACTGTACAAGTTATATATTTGTGACATTATTATAAAAAATGTATCAATACAGTCAAATTAGATACAGTATTTATGTAAAACATTTATATTTGACATTTTATTAATTTAGCAGATGCTCATATCCAGAGTAACTTACAACTAGTCCATTAATATTAAGACAGCTAGGTCAAAGTCAAATACAGGAGACAAAAATTCCATTACAGCTAAACAATGGATAAATAGTGTTATACACCTAAAATCTAGGAATAAAAAATAAAAAATCAGAGAACAGTAATATTTTACACACACATGAAGGTAAGCAATTATTTCTGGTGAAAAAGAAATAAAAATGAAAAATAAATTGGTGGATATAGATTTTGGAAATAAACTCTTCAAGCAGCCTCACTTCATATATCCAAGGGTTGTCTACCCATCATATTCTTTGATCAAAGAAACATCATCAACTGTGCTTCCTGGGAAAGTAATTTCCAGTGCTGTTTCTAGGCATAAGCGACATGAGTGGCGGCACAGGGCCCTGCATCCGCAAGGCCCTTTTTTTAGAACTCAGTTGAGGGTCTCAATTTACTTACTGTTAGATGGATAGTAGAATACACAAAGTACAGTTTTGAAATGTGTTAGTGCATCGGCAGTTCTCTTGTTATGCAGGTCACTGACAGTCACTCAAATAGCCCATGTCAGCTAACAATCTCAGCTAACCAAATGTCACATATGGCCCCCAAAATGTAAGACACAGCCCTGGTAATTTCATTTGAAACAGTATGTTGAATGCAGGGAACAATATACACTATGCATTTTGCAATATATTACCGATATTGCATTTTCAGGGGTGGGGAAGGAACCTTTGACTGTTCAGAATATTCCTGCAAACTAGGAAATGCAAACTTGTAGTGTATTTGAGTTTTAAAGTGGCAATATGTAACGTTTTGGGCACCCTGACCAAATTCACATAGAAAATGTGAGTTATAGATCTATCGTTATACTTGAAAGCATGTCTAACAAGTGGTAGATCAGTTCTATCATTTCTATGATTCCCATTCTTAAATTTAGTTTATGCGTCTTTTACTTTCATTTTTTTTTACATCAGCTTCAAACATCTGAAACAACAATATTTTTGGTTATGGAAAATATACTTCACAGTAGTTTAGACAGTACAGTGATTCTTTACACTATACTAGCTTATTTTGTCACATAAACTGAAATTAGGCTAGTTTTAGCAACCAGGAAATGGTGGAGCGATTTCTGCACTTTAAAAGGCTTCAAAAGTTTGTGATTTCCACTTAAAAATGTTCAGACTTGATTTAGCAAAAAGTGTATCAACCCCTACAAAAATGTCCAATAATTATAATCCACATAATAATTCAAATGTCCTGTTGCTGTAGGATTATTTTCCTACTGTAGCAAACTGGCTCAAATGAAGCTCCTACATACTGTAACTGTGGAGAATCAGAAAAACAGACTGCACTTCTGGTTTAAAATCAAATGGGAGTTTAATGTTACTGCACCAAATGGATCATGGAGATCAACTTAATAAGTTACCTCTGGAGGGCTACGAATAACTATGGCTGCTTTCTGTACTAAAGGTCTACGTTGTTTTTAAATAACATTTTCTAATGTTAGAATAAATATTTGACGATGGTCAGGTTTGGATGAAATATTATGTTTATTTTGTTTTATATTTATATCCTTGCTGTCCTGTTGCAGTATGGAGTATCTGAGCTGTGTGTTAAGAGCCTCCTAACGGAGGGAGGTGCAGGAATCAGGAGCAGGAGAGCAAGGAAATCCCCATGGCGAAATAATTGAATGAGCAGTCCCAACTCAACTACAACATGGGCCTGAAAACACACCCAAACGAGGTTGCCACAAACACAGGGAAATAAAGTGCTACACACAGAGGAGAAACCTCTACTCCTAAACTCAATACCTAACGGCACAACTGCCGTGAGAAAAGAAACCCTGTGGTACAGACACGCACCCCTCAATAACGTAACCACAGAAAACAATCCCGCACAAAGACTAGCAGGCAGCGGAGGTAAATATACCCTCCGAAATCAACTAATAAGACACAGGTGTAAACAATACAGACAGACACAAACGAAAAGGAAAAATGGATCGGTGGCAGCGAGTAGGCCGGCGACGACGACCGCCGAGCACCACCTGAATAGGGAGAGGAGCCACCTTCAGTGGAAGTCGTGACACTGTGACCCATAATCCATCACTTCTCCGGACTGCCCTCTGATGGGACACAGGACAAATGGACGATTCAAACCCCTCAGAGTGAGGAAGCCTCCCGAAAACAATGAATCAGTCAGGCCAATCTTGATCGTAGCCTAGATGATATCTGGCCATTGTTGTTTGTATGGCTCCATTTAGACACGGCATAATGAAAACAAATGAAGAAGTATGAGCGCTGAGACAAATCCATATTACGCTCTGTCTCAGCCCTGGTGAGGAAGTGGCTCCCTTGATGTACCTAATCAATCTTTGGAGAGAAACAGACATCCCTCCCCTGACAAAATTGCCATGCCACTCACAATTAGTCACATGCAAACATTTCAGACCCCTCTTCCCTCTAACTCCCGCTGTTTTCATTGCCTCACTATCCGCTCCTTGTCTTCTTATAACCAAAAACATCAAAATAAATTACACAATGATTCATTTTGATTTATTCCAGTAACAGTTTCTGTACTCCTATATGTATCATATCCATGCTAGTCCAGTCATGGAGGTTATGAGAGGTTAAAGTGTTCAGATAGTCTTTTGACTAAGGTTGATTACTGGGCAGAGTACTGCAACAACTCCTGCAGTGCACTGACCTTTACCAAGTGTGTGTGTGTGTGCTTGCATGCATACGTGCGTGCGTGTGTGCGCGAGGGCAGAGACGCCTGATGATGAAGTACTGGTATTGATCATAGCCACCTCCTATCCTGCCGTAATATCATTAGCCAGTGTTCCTGCTCCTAGCGGCTCCTAGTGACTCCTAGTGACTCCTCGCTACACGGTGACCTACATTAACACCATCCTTCTCTTTATCATTCCTCATCTCAGTGGAGGGGTACACACTGGCAGAGATGGTTTGAGATACACACTGACAGAGAGACGCAGGGATACACACTGGCAGAGAGGGGCAGGGATACACACTGGCAGAGAGTGTCAGAGATACACACTGGCAGAGAGGGGCTGAGATACACACTGGCAGAGATGGTTTGAGATACACAATAGCAGAGAGGGGCTGAGATACACACTGGCAGAGAGGGGTTGAGATACACACTGGCAGAGAGTGTCAGAGATACACACTGGCAGAGAGGGGTTGAGATACACACTGGCAGAGATGGTTTGAGATACACACTAGCAGAGAGGGGCTGAGATACACACTGGCAGAGAGGGGTTGAGATACACACTGGCAGAGAGGGGCAGAGATACACACTGGCAGAGAGGGGCAGGGATACACACTGGCAGAGAGGGGTTGAGATACACACTGGCAGAGAGGGGTTGAGATACACACTGGCAGCAGAGGCAGGGGCTGAGATACACACTGGCAGAGAGGGGTTGAGATACACACTGGCAGAGAGGGGCTGAGATCCACACTGGCAGAGAGGGGCTGAGATACACACTGGCAGAGAGGGGTTGAGATACACACTGGCAGAGATGGTTTGAGATACACACTGGCAGAGAGGGGTTGAGATACACACTGGCAGAGAGGGGGTGGCAGGCAGAGGGGAGATTGGCAGATACACACTGGCAGAGAGGGGCTGAGATACACACTGGCAGAGAGGGGCTGAGATACACACACACTGGCAGAGAGGGGCAGAGAGGGGCTGAGATACACACAGGCAGAGAGGGGATTGAGATACACACTGGCAGAGAGGGGCTGAGATACACACTGGCAGAGAGGGGCTGAGATACACACAGGCAGAGAGGGGATTGAGATACACACTGGCAGAGAGGGGCTGAGATACACACTGGCAGAGAGGGTTGAGATACACACTGGCAGAGAGGGGTTGAGATACACACTGGCAGAGAGGGGTTGAGATACACACTGGCAGAGAGGGGCTGAGATACACACTGGCAGAGAGGGGCTGAGATACACACTGGCAGAGAGGGGCTGAGATACACACAGGCAGAGAGGGGTTGAGATACACACTGGCAGAGAGGGGAGATACTGAGATACACACTGGCAAGAGATACACACTGGCAGGGGCAGAGAGGGGCTGAGATACACACTGGCAGAGAGGGCAGAGAGGGGTTGAGAGAGAGAGGGGTACACACTGGCAGAGAGGGGCTGAGATACACACAGGCAGAGAGGGCTGAGATACACACTGGCAGAGAGGGAGATACACACTGGCAGAGAGGGGCTGAGATACACACAGGCAGATACAGATACACTGGCAGAGAGGGTCAGTCACACTGGCAGATACACACTGGCAGAGAGGGGCTGAGATACACACTGGCAGAGAGGGGTTGAGATACACACTGGCAGAGAGGGTCAGAGATACACACTGGCAGAGAGGGGCTGAGATACTGAGATACACACAGGATACAGGGCAGAGAGGGCTGAGATACACACAGGCAGAGAGGGCTGAGATACACACTGGCAGAGAGGGTCAGAGATACACACTGGCAGAGAGGGGCTGAGATACACACAGGCAGAGAGGGGCTGAGATACTGGCAGAGAGGAGCTACACACTGGCAGAGAGGAGCTGAGATACACACAGATACACACAGGCAGAGAGGAGCTGAGATACACACTGGCAGAGAGGGCTGAGATACACACTGGCAGAGAGGGCACACACTGGCAGAGAGGGGCTGAGATACACACAGGCAGAGAGGAGCTGAGATACACACTGGCAGAGAGGAGCTGAGATACACACTGGCAGAGAGGAGCTGAGATACACACAGGCAGAGAGGAGCTGAGATACACACACTGGCAGAGAGGGGCTGAGATACACACAGGCAGGGCTGAGATACACACTGGCAGAGAGGGGAGATACACACTGAGATAGATACACACAGGCAGAGAGGGGAGATACACACAGGCAGAGAGGGGCTGAGATACACACTGGCAGAGAGGAGCTGAGATACACACAGGCTGAGATACACACAGGCAGAGGGAGCTGAGATACACACAGGCAGAGAGGGGCTGAGATACACACTGGCAGAGAGGGGCTGAGATACACACAGGCAGAGAGGAGCTGAGATACACACTGGCAGAGAGGGGCTGAGATACACACTGGCAGAGAGGAGCTGAGATACACACAGGCAGAGAGGAGCTGAGATACACACTGGCAGAGAGGGGTGAGATACACACTGGCAGAGAGGAGCTGAGATACACACTGGCAGAGAGGAGCTGAGATACACACTGGCAGAGAGGAGCTGAGAGGCAGAGGAGCTGAGATACACACTGGCAGAGAGGGGCTGAGATACACACTGGCAGAGAGGGGCTGAGATACACACTGGCAGAGAGGGGCTGAGATACACACAGGCAGAGGCAGGAGCTGAGATACACACAGGCAGAGAGGGGCTGAGATACACACAGGCAGAGGCAGGAGGAGCTGAGATACACACAGGCAGAGAGGATACACACTGGCAGCTGAGATACACACAGGCAGAGAGGAGCTGAGATACACACAGGCAGAGAGGAGCTGAGATACACACAGGCAGAGAGGAGCTGAGATACACACAGGAGAGGAGCAGATACACACAGGCAGAGAGGAGCTGAGATACACTGGCAGAGAGGGGCTGAGATACAGAGAGGGGCTGAGATACACACAGGCAGAGAGGAGCTGAGATACACACAGGCAGAGAGGAGCTGAGATACACACTGGCAGAGAGGAGCTGAGATACACACAGGCAGAGAGGAGCTGAGATACACACTGGCAGAGAGGAGCTGAGATACACACTGGCAGAGAGGGGCTGAGATACACACAGGCAGAGAGGAGCTGAGATTCACACTGGCAGAGAGGAGCTGAGATACACACTGGCAGAGAGGGGCTGAGATACACACTGATCGATGACAATGGATTGGTGAAGCTGTAAACACTTTGCAGTTATAGAAATGAACTTGATCAAACATTCACTGTCTCATTGTTGTAACTGACCTAGCAGGTCAAATGAAGAGTAATATGTAGGTGACACTGGTCATCACATTATGTTGATGCCTTGATGGACAGTGTTAATGGCTCTTAAAGGGCTTTCAGGATTAAATCAGAACTACCTTAATGTTTATGAAGTATTATCGTTTACAAACGACTGCCTGTTTGCACACACATATCTTATATTGAAACCTATTAGGGGAATCTACAGTATTTTACAATAAATACCGTCGTGCGACTTTGGTTGAATAGAGACCAGAGTCTGTAATATATCATTCTGGCAGACAACCAGTGATTCATTCATAATTACTATTTCTCTCCCTCTAAAGCCGTTTTCTGACAACGACACATTGATTGAGGCTGTGCACTTAATTAGGCCAAATTCCGTTGAGGAATATGAAACTGCAAATCTCTCTTTTTCCCCCTATTAACTGCTGCTGCATTACTCAGGCATCTTCAGACAATGAAACACAAGGAGGGTTTGCTACTCTTGGAAAAACAGATATGCTTTCTGCGTTGTTGCCATGGAAACCTCTTGCCTCTTCTGTTCTCTAGTTGAGCAAGACAGAAGTCTGCCATGACGCCAGGTCAATATTCTCTACTCCCCCTTGCGAAAGACAGGCTCAACTGCTACTTCACTCCTAAGCTAGGTTTTCCAAATGTTTTATTATCTAGAGATGATGGGAACACAGGAGAGGCCTGTATGCTTCCCAGACATGGTCTAAAGTAGTCATGGGTGTATGTCTAAAGGAATCCTATATGATAGCCTACCTGTTTATAGACTGTATTTATGGACTGTGTACTGGTGACTCGATGCACATTAGAGCATTGTTAAATAGTCCTAGTTGTACTATTTTTGACCAGATACAAGGACAGCAAACTAGTTCGTGTATCGCAATCCTTTATGCATCGTCTTTGACACCATCTTCTTAGAATTACCATTAACCGGTTGCTAAGGTGAGAGGTGAGTAAAGGATTTTACCTTTGTGTTGCTATTCAAGAAATAGTGTCTCACCTGACCTTGACATCAAGTGAGTTGACAGCTTTTCTACAAGTTTCCATGAGCTGAAAGAAATGACAACTGAGCATACACACATATTGCATACGATCACACAATCAGTGACTAAATATCCTGTTAAAGTAATGGTTCCCTGACTATACAAACACTAAATACAAAACACAGCCTTTCTGTTTTCTGGTGTGAGAGGAAAGGGAGAGGGAGATGAATGTTTTTGCTCTGCCAGTAAATGTTTAATGTGTGTTGCGAGAGCAGCAGCGGTTCATTACTGGGCTTTGGAACATCAGCGTTCTCCTCTCCTCCACTCCATGGCATGCCACTTGGTTAATTACACCCGGGAAGGGAAGGGAGACATGGTTGTGGCTGCAGGTGGGGGCTGGGTGCTGCAGACTGATTAGACTCCCAGGCTGGGCCCTAGGGCCCCTTATAATGGTGCTCATTTAGCAGGCCCTAATGAAACTGCACTCTTAACACTTATACACAGAGAGTAGACTATATACCTCTTCCAAAACACTTATACACAGAGAGTAGACTAGATACCTCCTCCAAAACACTTATACACAGAGAGTAGACTAGATACCTCCTCCAAAACACTTATACACAGAGAGTAGACTAGATACCTCCTCCAAAACACTAATACACAGAGAGTAGTTTCTACCTTTATCCCCCCACTATAATCCCCATACTTTAATGAAGATTGATTTCCCCCTCCAGGATAGAGAAGCTATCATTTCCATGCCCAGGGACATGTACTAGTCTGTGGCGACCTAAATGCCAGAACTGGACATGAACCTGACACCCTCAACACACAGGGAAACAAACACCTGCCTGGAGGCATTCCCTCCCCCATATGCCCCCTTAGGCACAACTATGATAACATAACCAACAAAAACGGGTCACAACTCCTGCAGCTCTGTCGCATGTTGGAAAGTACATAGTCAATGGTAGGCTTTGAGGGGACTCCTATGGTAGGTACACCTATAGCTCATCTCTTGGAAGTAGTGCTATAGACTACTTTATCACTGACCTCAACCCAGAGTCTCTCAGAGCGTTCAAAGTCAGCCCACTGACACCTCTATCAGATGACAGCAAAATCACAGTCTACTTGAACGGAGCAAAACTCAATCATGAGGCATCAAAGCCAAAGGAACTGAGTAATAACTGAGTAATATTAAGAAATGCTATAGATGGAAGGAATGTAGTGTGGAAACCTACCAAAAAACAATTAGGCAACAAATTCAATCCCTTTTAGACAACTTCCTGAACAAAACGTTCCACTGTAATAGTGAAGGTGTAAACTTGGCAGTAGAAATGTAGCAGGGTGCAAAATGGGCGGCAGAGAAGTCCGGCGCAGGAGAGCAGAACTTGGTAATAACCGGAGATTTATTAAGCAAAACCAACGGCATGCAGAACAACAAGAATAAATGGGCACAAAATAACCCGTTGTGCGCTCCAGGGGACCGTGCACAAGCACCACAATAAACAATCCCACACAAAGACATGGGAGGGAACAGAGGGTTAAATACACAACAAGATAATGACGGAATTGAAACCAGGTGTGAGGAAAAACAAGACAAAACAGATGGAAAATGAAAAGTGGATCGACGATGGCTAGAAGACCGGCGACGCCAAGCGCCGCCCGAACAAGGAGAGGACTCGACATCAGTGGAAGTCGTGACAAGAACATTTAAACAGTATATTTGACCTCTCAGCTTCCCTATCAAATCTAAAAATGTCAACCAAAAAAACGAGGAAAATTAACAACAATGACAAATGGTTTGATGAAAAATGCAAAAACCTAAGAAAGAAATTGGGAAACCTGTCCAACCAAAAACATAGAGAGCCAGAAAACCTGAGTCTACGCCTTCACTATGGTGAATCAGTAAAACAATACAGAAATACACTATGGAAAAAGAGGGAACAGCACGTAAGAAATCAACACAATGTGTCACGCCCTGACCTTAGAGAGACTTGTATATTCTCTATTTGGTTAGGTCAGGGTGTGAATTGGGTGGGCAAATCAATGTTTCTATTTCTTTGTTGGCCTAGTATGGTTCCCAATCAGAGGCAGCTGTTTATCGTTGTCTCTGATTGGGGATCACACTTAGGCAGCCCTTTTTCCCACCTTAGATTGTGGGATCTTGTTTGTGTGTAGTTGCTTTCTGCACTGCATGTAGAGTTACGTTCATTTGTATGCCTACCACGCTGCACCTTGGTCCAATCCATCTTTCAACGAACGTGACAGAAGATCCCACCACCAAGTGACCAAGCAGCGTGCCCAGGAGTGGAGGACATCCTGGACCTGGGAGGAAGTAATGGCAGGGGACAAGTTGGAAGCAGGCGGAGGCAGTGAGAGACGAACGGCGACGAGACCAGGAATCAAGGAAACGACGGAAGCCCGAGAGGCAGCCCCAAAAAAATGTTTGTGGGGAGCACACGTGGTGGCGAGCGGAGCAAAGGTGGGAACAACTCCCTGTAATTACGATGAGGAGTTGGTCACGGTTCAGATACCATGTTTTCCGGTTCTGCGCACCATGCCTCCAGTGCGTACCCTTAGCCCGGTGCGTTCTGTGCCTGCTTTCCGTACTTGCCATGCTAAGGTGAGCATCTGTCCAGGACGGATTGTGCCAGCTCAGCAGTCCTGGTCTCCAGTGCGTCTCCTCGGCCCAGTATATCCTGCGCCGGCTCTACGCACTATGACTCCAGTGCTGCTTTCACAGCACAATGCATCCTGTGCCAGCTCTCCACACTTACCGAGCTAAAGTGGGTATCCAGCCAGAACGCGTTGTGCCAGCTCGACGCACCCGGCCTCCAGTGCGTCTCTCCAGCCTGGTGCGTCCTGTGCCAGTTCCACGCACTCGGCTTCCAGTGATGATCCATGGCACGAAGCCTCCAGTGATGATCTATTGCCCGAAGCCTCCAGTGATGATCCATGGCCCGAAGCCTCCATTGATGATCCATGGCCCAAAGCCTACAGTGGTGATCCATGGCACGAAGCCTCCAGTGAGTGAAGAATTCATAGACTCTAACCACTTCTGGGAAAATTGGAAAACACTTTTTTTTATTTCACCTTAATTTAACTAGGCAGGCCAGTTGAGAACAAGTTTTCATTTACAACTGCGACCTGGCCAAGATAAAGCAAAGCAGTGCGACACAGACAACAACACAGAGTTACACATGGAATAAACAAACGTACAGTCAATAACTAATCTATATACAGTGTGTGCAATTGAGGTAAGATTAGGGAGGTAAGGCAATAAATAGGCCGTAGTGGCGAAGGAATTAATATTTATCAATTCAACACTGGAGTGATAGATGTGCAGAAGATGAATGTGCAAGTAGAGATACTGGGATGCAATGGAGCAATATATATATATATATATATATGAGGATGAGATAGTTGGATGGGCTATTTACAGATAGGCTATGTACAGGTGCACTGATCTGTGAGCTGCTCTGAGAGGGATATATGAGTTTCCAGCTTCAGTGATTTTTGCAATTCGTTCCAGTCATTGGCAGCAGAGAACTGGAAGGAAAGGCAGCCAAAGGAGGAATAGGCTTTGGGGATCACCAGTGAAATATACCTGCTGGAGCACGTGCTATGGGTGGGTGCTGCTATGGTGACCAGTGAGCTGAGATAAGATGGGGCTTTACCTAGCAAAAACTTATAGATGACCTGGAGCCAGTGGGTCTGGCGACGAATATGAAACAAGGGCCAGCCAACGAGAGCATACAGGTCACAGTGGTGGGTAGTATATGGGGCGTTGGTGACAAAACAGATGGCACTGTGATAGACTGCATCCAATTTGCTGAGTGGAATGTTGGAGGCTAATTTGTAAATGACATCGTTGAAGTCTTGGATCGGTAGGATAGTCAGTTTTACTAGGGTAAGTTTGGCAGCATGAGTGAAGGAGGAGTTGTTGCGAAATAGGAAGCAGATTCTAGATTTAACTTTGGATTGGAGATGCTTAATGTGAGTCTGGAAGGAGAGTTTACAGTCTAACCAGACACCTAGGTATTTATAGTTGTCCACATATTCTGAGTCAGAACCGTCCAGAATAGTGATGCTGGACAGGCGGGCAGGTGCGGGCAGTGATCGGTTGAAGAGCATGAATTTAGTTTTACTTGCATTTAAGAGCAGTTGTATGGCATTGAAGCTTGTCTGGGGGTTAGTTATCACAGTGTCCAAAGAAGGGCCAGAAGTTTACAGAATGGTGTCGTCTGCGTAGAGGTGGATCAGATAATCACCAGCAGCAAGAGCGACATCAATGATGTATACAGAGAAAAGAGTCGGCCCTAGCATTGAACCTTGTGGCACCTTCATACAGACTGTCAGAGGTCCGGACAACAGGCCCTACGATTTGACACACTGAACTCTGTCTGAGAAATAGTTGGTGAACCAGGTGAGGCAGTCATTTGAGAAACCAAGGCTGTTGAGTCTGCCGATAAGAATGTGGTCATTGGCAGAGTCTTAAAGCCTTGGCCAGGTCGATGAATACGGCTGCACAGTATTGTCTTTTATCGATGGCGGTTATGATATTGTTTAGTACCTTGAGCGTGGCTGAGGTGCACCCATGACCAGCTCGGAAACTAGATTGCATAGCGGAGAAGGTAAATTGGGATTCGAAATGTTCGGTGATCTGTTTGTTAACTTGGCTTTCGAAGACCTTAGAAAGGCAGGGTAGGATAGATATAGGTCTGTAACAGTTTGGGTCTGTAGCAGCTTTCCAATATTTGGGGATCTCAGACAATACGAAAGAGATGTTGAACAGGCTAGTAATAGGGGTTGTCTAGCCCAGTTGATTTGTAGGGGTCCAGATTTTGCAGCTCTTTCAGAACATCAGCTATCTGGATTTGGGTGAAGGAGAAATGGGGAGGTTTGGACAAGTTGCTGTGGGGGATGCAGAGCTGTTGACCGGGGTAGGGGTAGCCAGGTGGAAAGCATGGCCAGCCATAGAAAATGATTATTGAAATGTTCAATTATTGTGGATTTATCAGTGGTGACAGTGTTTCCTAGCCTCAGTGCAGTGGGAAGCTGGGAGGAGGTGCTCTTATTCTCCATGGATGTTACAGTGTCCCAGAACTTTTTGGAGTTTGTGCTACAGTGTTACAAATCCCTTTGGCCCGGCAGTCTAGGGGGGATGGTAACGAGACCCGTAACATAACTCATGCAAAGTATAGTAGTGAAAAAGTAACAGTGAGAATGAAAAACCACAGACAACTAAATTACCGTCAAACACTCCGGGTTTATTTTTAAACACACGGTAAAGGGGAGCAGGAAAAGGGTCTGAGCTGGACCCAAGGAAAGAAATAATAGGCATTCAAAAACACCCCTAAGCTAGACTACCTGCTTCAACAACAGCTACCTAACTAACCAAAAATACAGTGGGTGGTCCGCCCAGTTCTAACTAGTGTATTTAGACAAAGTTTACCTACGGGTAGTGTATGCCCATGGGCAACTTGTCTTGGTACAAACGGTGCCCACAATTGTTGGGACTGCTGTTGGGACTGTTGGGACTCTGCTGATGTAGGCCCTAACAATTTGTGGGCACCGTTTGTCAGCGTTATAGTACAATTCATGTATTTTTTTGTGTTGTGTTGTGGCTTTTCTGGCATGCATCCCACATCTTTTTTTCCCCCACCAAGTTTTACATGCTAAAATCGCCGCTGATTATTCAAAAATGGAATTAGCTAATCACAGATATCCCCAGACACATACACCTTATCGTTCATAAGTTTGTTTATTTACTCCACACTTATCAATCAGAATGACTAATGACTTGCAGGAGAGAAGTAGCCTATGCTGACAGACCACCTGCCAATAACAAATACTTTTTGCCAGCAGGTCCCAGAGGTTTCCATTACAGCATGACTTCCCTGCACCCAATTAAATACTCCTCACAGCTGTTGTGACAGTTCGTCAATTAATAAGGATTCAGATTTATTAGGGAGGCATGTGAGAACATCATACCTTTGACGGAACCTTCAGTACTGCTTAACCACTGACAAGTTTTAATGGCACCCCTATTCACCTTACCAGTCACAACACACAGTCATAATTGGATAATAACAATTAAACCTGTGATGCACTTTGGAACTGGATCTGTGGTGTCCAATTAGCAATGTACCCCTTTGTACATACTCTCTCTCTCGTTCTCTCTCCCTCTCTTTCTCTCTCTCTGTCCCATATTTTCACCTACTCAGGAAGTGACAGCTAAAGATTACGGGACAGTAAGTGTCTGAAGAGCTGGGGGCGGTTTGTTGATTGGGGAGAAATTGACTGGTGATAGGCCACAGAGCAAAAGGCCTGCAGCCATTCTCCAAAACAATATGTCAAATGCACATGCTGAAGGAATGAGAGCCAATAGAGAGAAAGAAGCCAATATGTGCATGTGGGGAGAGAAAGAGAGAGAGAGCGAGAGAGAGAGAGAGAGAGAGAGAGAGAGAGAGAGAGAGAGAGAGAGAAAGAAAGAGAGAGAGAGAGAGAGAGAGAGAGAGAGAAAGAGAGAGAGAGAGAGAGAGAGAGAGAGAGAGAGAGAGAGAGAGAGAGAGAGAGAGAGATGTTTCTGGTAGCATCATCCAGTTGTTTCTGGTAGCATCATCCAGTTGTTTCTGGTAGCATCATCCAGTTGGTTGTCTCTTTGGCTTGAGTAAACGTAACACGTTGTTGGTGTTATTGTGTGAGCAAAATACTGTACATCAAGTCGCCATAGTGAATCCTGTCCAGACCACAGAGTTCCAGTTTAATCACTGGAGAAAAGCTATTTTCCAGTGAACCAATCCAGGGATCACATTTCAACATTTGATTCCAATCACAGAAATTCTCAGAGAGCCAAAACGTCTCTGGCCGCTGACCCAAAATGTCAAAGCAATCACTCTTTGCACAATAACATGAACAATATAGCTAGGATGACGCAAGCACTTGGTATGAAAACATCAATAATTAAGTTACATATTAGAGTGTAGAGTATTGGAGGAATATGCAGGAGATTTTTTGACTCTCAAGTTAATTTATATTAATTTGATCCATTTCCCCTCACACTGTGCAATGCAGGACATTTGTGGGAGTTTGTAACAACCCAGAATGGCTTTAATCCAGTTAGAGTGATTGTTAATGACAGCCTATGTGTTTAATCCAGTTAGAGTGATTGTTAATGCCTATGTGTTTAATCCAGTTAGAGTGATTGTTAATGCCTATGTGTTTACTCCAGTTAGAGTGATTATTAATGCCTATGTGTTTAATCCAGTTAGAGTGATTGTTAATGCCTATGTGTTTAATCCAGTTAGAGTGATTGTTAATGCCTATGTGTTTAATCCAGTTAGAGTGATTATTAATGCCTATGTGTTTAATCCAGTTAGAGTGATTGTTAATGCCTATGTGTTTAATCCAGTTAGAGTGATTGTTAATGCCTATGTGTTTAATCCAGTTAGAGTGATTCTTAATGCCTATGTGTTTAATCCAATTAGAGTGATTGTTAATGCCTATGTGTTTAATCCAGTTAGAGTGATTGTTAATGACAGCCTATGTGTTTACTCCAGTTAGAGTGATTATTAATGCCTATGTGTTTAATCCAGTTAGAGTGATTGTTAATGCCTATGTGTTTAATCCAGTTAGAGTGATTGTTAATGCCTATGTGTTTACTCCAGTTAGAGTGATTGTTAATGCCTATGTGTTTAAACAAGTTAATCGCAAATGGGTCTTCCAATTGGACAATGGCCCCAAGCATACTTCCAAAATTGTGGCAAAATGGCTTAAGGACAACAAAGTCAAGGTATTGGAATGGCCATCACAAAGCTCTGACCTCAATCCCATAGAAAATGTGTGGGCAGAACTGAAAACATGTGTGTGAGTAAGGAGGCCAACAAACCTGACTTTGGTACACCAGCTCTGTCAGGAGGAATGGGCCGAAATTCACCCAACTTACTGTGGGAAGCTTGTAGAAGGCTACCCAAAACATTTGACCCAAGTTAAACAATTTAAAGGCAATGCTACCAAGTACTAATTGAGTGTTTGTAAACTTCTGACCCACTGGGAATGTGATGAAAGTATTAAAAGCTTAAATAAATTACTTTCTACTATCATTCTGACATGTCACATTCTTAAAATAAAGTGGTGATCCTAACTGGCCTAAAACAGGGAATTTTTACTAGGATTAAATGTCAGGAATTGTGAAAAAACTGAGTTTAAATGTATTTGGCTAAGGTGTATGTAAACTTCCAACTTCAACTGTTTTTAGATTGTTGGGCCAAATGTTTACATTTTGAATATTGTTTTAATTTTAGACATTCAGTTACATGGTATTGTTTAAATATTCCCCATGTAATATTAATGGAGACCTAACATGGCTGCCATAGAATGTTGTAGTGTCATGTAAATGCATCATGATGCAGAAACCACATTGGCCCAACTCTCTAGATACATGGTTCTGATGGAACCAGATAAAAGGTTCAACATGAAAAAACAAATTAGCTCACAGTTCTAAAAGATTCCAAATTATCAAAATCAAGAGAACAGTAAATAGTGTAATTTCCCTCTTTGATGTGGGAATTAAATATTTATCAAGAGCAGAGTTTTCTTTCATCACTCGTCAAAGAGGCGCCTTTGAGAGATAAAGGTCCAATAAATTCTGAATTTGTTTTCAATTTCAATTTGAATGGTAAGAAGGGAGTTGGGGTGTGTAGTACGTGCAGTATGCGATCTACTTGGGCGGCATGGCAATGTGTAGTCCTCGAGTGGCTGCAAAACACTCCTAATAGTTATTGAATTGTTTTGATATCTGGCCCGTGCCCAAGGGGAAAGCTCTGACCCCTCCAGTCTCATTATATCCAAAGATACTCCAATGCCATTGAAGTGATTGTTTTTTGGTTCACTGGGATTTCCATTGCTTTCAGTTGTAATGATCACACTTGGCGCTGGGAAAGAGGTTGATAATGAGCGAAGGACATAATCAGATTCAGGGACTTGCTAATCACACTGTCTTGTCTCTGCTCTGCCAGAGGAGTGATCCTGTTCAGGAACAGTTTAAAGTGCCATTAGAAGAAGGGTGGCCTCTGTCACAGTCACACTCACGCTGGTAGTCCAGCAGTTAGAGGTGAGCCGAGCCAGCAACCGGGGGGTTGCCAGTTCAAATCACTGGTCTGATCAGAAAAATCTAACGGGATGTGAGCTGGCAACCAGAGGGTTGCTGGCATTAAATCCTAGTTGCCATTGCCTGCTGTTGTGCCCTTCAGCAAGGCACTTAACCTCCCACAACAGCTCCCTGGGTGCCCAGTGTGAACTGCACCTCTCCAAAACATCTATACTGTATGTCTTTCGAAGGGATTCGGTTAAAAGTGGAAGTCAAATTTTAGTTGGACCAATAAAGTGATCTTAATTACATTTCCAGCATGTTAATCTTGGCTCTGGTTCACTTATACCACAGACGGCATGTTAGCCATGTCACTCTGTGCTAGCATGAGGGCAGAACATCATTCCACAGACGGCATGTTAGCCATGTCCTGCTGTGCTAGCGTGAGGACAGAACATCATTCCACAGACGGCATGTTAGCCATGTCACTCTGTGCTAGCATGAGGACAGAACCTCATTCCACAGATGGCATGTTAGCCATGTCCTGCGGTGCTAGCGTGAGGAGAGAACATCATTCGTGTGGGCAGGCATGAGAGTGACGGGAATTGGACGCTGGTGTGTGGCTCAACTACATTATCCTCAAATCCATTTAAAACAAAAAGTCAATTGCATGGCCACTGTTACATAAAGTAACTTCAGAAAGTATACAAACCCTTTGAATTTTTCCACATTTTGTTTTGTTACAGGCTTTCAGCCTGCATTTAAAATTGATTAAATTGAGATTTTGTGTCACTGGTCTACACACAACATCCCATAATGTCAAAATGAAATTATGTTGAAAAGTTTAAATGTCTTGAGTCAATAAGTACAGTTGAAGTTGGAAGTTTACATAAACTTAGGTTGGAGTCATTAAAACTCGTTTTCAACCAGGTGACTGTGCCTTTTAACAGCTTGGAAAATTCCAGAAAATTATGTCATGGCTTTAGAAGCTTCTGATAGGCTAATTGACATCATTTGAGTTAATTGTAGGTGTACCTGTGGATGTATTTCAAGGCCTACCTTCAAGCTCAGTGCCTCTTTGCTTGACATCATGGAAAAATCTAAATAAATCAGCCAGGACCTCAGAAAAACGTCCACAAATCTGGTTCATCCTTGGGAGCAATTTCTAAACGCCTGAAGGTACCACGTTCATCTGTACAAACAATAGTACGCAAGTATAAACACCATGGGACCACTCAGCCATCATAACGCTCAGGAAGGAGACACATTCTGTCTCCTAGAGATGAACGTACATTATTTATTTATTTTGCTCCTTTGCACCCCATTATTTTTATTTCTACTTTGCACATTCTTCCATTGCAAAACTACCATTCCAGTGTTTTACTTGCTATATTGTATTTACTTTGCCACCATGGCCTTTTTTGCCTTTACCTCCCTTCTCCCCTCATTTGCTCACATTGTATATAGACTTGTTTATACTGTATTATTGACTGTATGTTTGTTTTACTCCATGTGTAACTCTGTGTCGTTGTATCTGTCGAACTGCTTTGCTTTATCTTGGCCAGGTCGCAATTGTAAATGAGAACTTGTTCTCAACTTGCCTACCTGGTTAAATAAAGGTAAAATTAAAAATTAAAAAATAAATAAATAAAGTGTGAAAAGTGCAAATCAATCTCAGTACAACAGCAAAGGACCTTGTGAAGATGCTGGAGGAAACAGGTACAAAGTATCTATATCCACAGTAAAACGAGTCCTATATCGACATAACCTGTAAGGCCGCTCAGCAAGGAAGAAGCCACTGCTCCAAAACCACCATAAAAATGCCAGACTATGGTTTGCAACTGCACATGGGGACAAAATTGTACTTTTTGGAGAAATGTCCTCTGGTCTGATGAAACGAAAATAGAATTGTTTGGGCATAATGACCATCATTATGTTTGGAGGAAAAATGGGGAGGCTTGCAAGCCGAAGAACACCATCCGAAACGTGAAGCATGGGGGTGGCAGCATCATGTTTTGGGGTTGCTTTGCTGCAGTAGGGACTGGTGCACTTCACAAAATTGATGGCATCGTGAGGTAGGAAAATGATGTGGATATATTGAAGCAACATCTCAAGACATCAGTCAGGAAGTTAAAACTTGGTCGCAAATGGGTCTTCCAAATGGACAATGACCCCAAGCATACTTCCAAAGTTGTGGCAAAGTGTCTTAAGGACAACAAAGTCAAGGTTTTGTAGTGGCCATCACAAAGCTCTGACCTCAATCCCATAGAAAAGTTGTGGGCAGAACTGAAAAAGAGTGTGAGAGCAAGGAAGACTACAATCCTGACTTAGGTACACCAGCTCTGTCAGGAGGAATGGGCCAAAATTCACCCAACTTATTGTGGGAAGCTTGTGGAAGGTTACCCAAAACGTTTGACCCAAGTTAAACAATTTAAAGGCAATGCTACCAAATACTAATTGAGTGTTTGTAAACTTCTGACCCACTGGGAATGTGATGAAAGAAATAAAAGCTGAAATAAATCATTCTCTCTACTATTATTCTGACATTTCACATTCTTAAAATAAAGTGGTGATCCTAACTGGCCTAAGACAGGGAATTTCTACTAGGATTAAATGTCAGGAATTGTGAAAAAGTGAGTTTAAATGTATTTGGCTAAGGTGTATGTAAACTTCCCACTTCAACTGTATTCCACCCCTTTGTTATAGCAAGTCTAAATAAGTTCAGGAGTAAAAATGTGTTTAACAAGTTGAATGGACTCACTCTGTGTGCAATAATAGTGTTTAACCTGATTTTTGAATGACTACCTCATCTCTGTACCCCACACACAATTATCTGTAAGATCCCTCAGTCGAGCAATGAATTTCAAACAGAGATTCAACCACAAATACCAGGGAGGTTTTCAAATAGCTCACAAAGAATGGCTCCTATTGGTAGAAGGGTAAAAATAAAGAAAAGCAAAGACACTGAATATTTCTTTGAGCATGGTGAAGTTATTACTTACATTTTGGAATGTGTATCAATACACCCAGTCACTACAAAGATACAGGAATCCTTCCTAACTCAGTTGCCGGAGAGGAAGGAAACCGTCAAAAGTGACTTTAAAACAGTTACAGAGTTTAATGGCTGTGATAGGATCAACAACATTGTAGTTACTCCTCAATAATAACCTAATTGACAGAGTGAAAAGAAGGAGGCCTGTACAGTAAACAAATATTCCAAAACATGCATCCTGTTTGCAACAAGGCTTTAAAGTAATACTGCAAAAAAATAACTTGTTGTCCTGAATACAAAGTTATGTATGGGGCAAATCCAATACAACACATTTCTATGTATCACTCTCCATATTTTCAAGCATAGTGGTGGCTGCATCATGTTATGGGTATGCTTATAATCGTTAAGAACTGGGGAGTTTTTCAGGATAAAATATTTACGGAATGGAGCTAAGCACAGGCAAAATCCTAGAGGAAAACCTGCTTCGGTTTGCTTTTCACCAGACACTGGGAGATTAATTCACCTTTCCGCAGGACAATAACCTAAAACACAATGCCAAATCTACACTAGAGTTGTTACCAAGAAGACAGTAAATGTTCCTGAGTGGAGTTACAGTTTTGACTTTTATCTACATGAATGACAAGACCTAAAAATGGTTGTCTAGCAATAATTACCAATGATTATGACAGAGCTTATAGAATTTTGAAAAGGCTAATGGGCAAATGTTGTGGAAGGAGCTTTAGCCTTGTTCACATTCGCATTTTGAAGGGACTCAATTCCATTTTTTTTGCATATCCGTCTCGAATCTCTTCTTGTTATTTTAGTCTGAACAGCCAACAAACATATGGAATCGGATATTTGAAGCCACATTTCCAACCACCTTTGTAGGTGGTTTGAAGTCAGATAAAAATCAGATTTCTGGCCGTGTGACTTGTGTCTGAATGGTCAAATCTGATTTATTTGCCCTCAAGTGGTTTTTATACTGTTATTTGGCACATTATGTTCCTTGCAAGCTACTCACTCTGTTGACAGTTTGATAAGAACATGTGGTAGCTAACTAGCTTGTTCATTGTTTACAAAGAAATTAGTGAATGTGCTAGAAAGCTAAACAGCCACCTAGATAGCTAGTTGACTGCTGTGGCTAGTCAAAAAGGACTGGTTTTGAAAGTTGGATAATTTTTTGAGGCTTTAAAAGTGTTTCCTTACAGTATGATTCTTAACATTAACAGCAACCGGGTAGAATACATGTGTTTCTGCCATTTTCCTTCTTTCAGACACGTCCCCTCTGGGTGAGCTTTTAAAGGATGGACTCATTATACTCCAGCGTCATATAGGAAAATATGTTATAAAGCGACTCCAGGTCTCCTATGCAGGATAACATGTTATAAAGGGACTCCAGGTCTCCTATGCAGGATAACATGTTATAAAGGGACTCCAGCATCATATGGGATAACATTTTATAAAGGGACTCCAGCGTCATATAGGATAACATGTCATAAAGGCACTCCAGCGTCATATAGGATAACATGTTATAAAGGGACTCCAGGTCTCCTATGCAGGATAACATGTTATAAAGCGACTCCAGGTCTCCTATGCAGGATAATATGTTATAAAGGGACTCCAGGTCTCCTATGCAGGATAACATGTTATAAAGCGACTCCAGGTCTCCTATGCAGGATAACATGTTATAAAGGGACTCCAGCGTCATATAGGATAACATGTTATAAAGGGACTCCAGCGTCATATAGGATAACATGTTATAAAGGGACTCCAGGTCTCCTATGCAGGATAACATGTTATAAAGAGACTCCAGGTCTCCTATGCAGGATAACATGTTATAAAGGGACTCCAGCTTCATATAGGATAACATGTTATAAAGGGACTCCAGCGTGATATAGGATAACATGTTATAAAGGGACTCCAGGTCTCCTATGCAGGATAACATGTTATAAAGAGACTCCAGGTCTCCTATGCAGGATAACATGTTATAAAGGGACTCCAGCTTCATATAGGATAACATGTTATAAAGGGACTCCAGCGTCATATAGGATAACATGTTATAAAGGGACTCCAGCTTCATATAGGATAACATGTTATAAAGGGACTCCAGGTCTCCTATGCAGGATAACATGTTATAAAGGGACTCCAGCATCATATGGGATAACATGTTATAAAGGGACTCCAGGTCTCCTATGCAGGATAACATGTTATAAAGGGACTCCAGGTCTCCTATGCAGGATAACATGTTATAAAGGGACTCCAGCGTCATATGGGATAACATGTTATAAAGGGACTCCAGGTCTCCTATGCAGGATAACATGTTATAAAGGGACTCCAGCATCATATGAGATCACATGTTATAAAGGGACTCCAGCGTCATATAGGATAACATGTCATAAAGGGACGCCAGATCTCCTATGCAGGATAACATGTTATAAAGGGACTCCAGGTCTCCTATGCAGGATAACATGTTATAAAGCGACTCCAGGTCTCCTATGCAGGATAACATGTTATAAAGGGACTCCATGTCTCCTATGCAGGATAACATGTTATAAAGGGACTCCAGCTTCATATAGGATAACATGTTATAAAGGGACTCCAGCTTCATATAGGATAACATGTTATAAAGGGACTCCAGCATCATATGAGATAACATGTTATAAAGGGACTCCAGCGTCATATAGGATAACATGTTATAAAGGGACTCCAGGTCTCCTATGCAGGATAACATGTTATAAAGAGACTCCAGGTCTCCTATGCAAGATAACATGTTATAAAGGGACTCCAGCTTCATATAGGATAACATGTTATAAAGGGACTCCAGCGTCATATAACATGGATAACATGTTATAAAGGGACTCCAGCGTCATATAGGATAACATGTTATAAAGGGACTCCAGGTCTCCTATGCAGGATAACATGTTATAAAGAGACTCCAGGTCTCCTATGCAGGATAACATGTTATAAAGGGACTCCAGCTTCATATAGGATAACATGTTATAAAGGGACTCCAGCGTGATATATAGGATAACATGTTATAAAGGGACTCCAGATCTCCTATGCAGGATAACATGTTATAAAGAGACTCCAGGTCTCCTATGCAGGATAACATGTTATAAAGGGACTCCAGCTTCATATAGGATAACATGTTATAAAGGGACTCCAGCGTCATATAGGATAACATGTTATAAAGGGACTCCAGCTTCATATAGGATAACATGTTATAAAGGGACTCCAGGTCTCCTATGCAGGATAACATGTTATAAAGGGACTCCAGCATCATATGGGATAACATGTTATAAAGGGACTCCAGGGACTCCAGGTCTCCTATGCAGGATAACATGTTATAAAGGGACTCCAGGTCTCCTATGCAGGATAACATGTTATAAAGGGACTCCAGGTCTCCTATGCATGTCATATGGGATAACATGTTATAAAGGGACTCCAGGTCTCCTATGCAGGATAACATGTTATAAAGGGACTCCAGCATCATATGAGATCACATGTTATAAAGGGACTCCAGCGTCATAAAGGGACTCCAGGATATGTTATAAAGGGACTCAGGATAACATGTCATAAAGGGACGCCAGATCTCCTATGCAGGATAACATGTTATAAAGGGACTCCAGGTCTCCTATGCAGGATAACATGTTATAAAGCGACTCCAGGTCTCCTATGCAGGATAACATGTTATAAAGGGACTCCATGTCTCCTATGCAGGATAACATGTTATAAAGGGACTCCAGCGTCATATGGGATAACATGTTATAAAGGGACTCCAGCTTCATATAGGATAACATGTTATAAAGGGACTCCAGCGTCATATAGGATAACATGTTATAAAGGGACTCCAGCGTCATATAGGATAACATGTTATAAAGGGACTCCAGGTCTCCTATGCAGGATAACATGTTATAAAGAGACTCCAGGTCTCCTATGCAGGATAACATGTTATAAAGGGACTCCAGCTTCATATAGGATAACATGTTATAAAGGGACTCCAGCGTGATATAGGATAACATGTTATAAAGGGACTCCAGGTCTCCTATGCAGGATAACATGTTATAAAGAGACTCCAGGTCTCCTATGCAGGATAACATGTTATAAAGGGACTCCAGCTTCATATAGGATAACATGTTATAAAGGGACTCCAGCATCATATAGGATAACATGTTATAAAGGGACTCCAGCTTCATATAGGATAACATGTTATAAAGGGACTCCAGGTCTCCTATGCAGGATAACATGTTATAAAGGGACTCCAGCATCATATGGGATAACATGTTATAAAGCGACTCCGGGTCTCCTATGCAGGATAACATGTTATAAAGGGACTCCAGGTCACCTATGCAGGATAACATGTTATAAAGGGACTCCAGGTCATATGGGATAACATGTTATAAAGGGACTCCAGGTCTCCTATGCAGGATAACATGTTATAAAGGGACTCCAGCATCATATGAGATCACATGTTATAAAGGGACTCCAGCGTCATATAGGATAACATGTTATAAAGGGACTCCAGGTCTCCTATGCAGGATAACATGTTATAAAGGGACTCCAGGTCTCCTATGCAGGATAACATGTTATAAAGGGACTCCAGGTCTCCTATGCAGGATAACATGTTATAAAGGGACTCCAGGTCTCCTATGCAGGATAACATGTTATAAAGGGACTCCAGGTCTCCTATGCAGGATAACATGTTATAAAGAGACTCCAGGTCTCCTATGCAGGATAACATGTTATAAAGGGACTCCAGGTCTCCTATGCAGGATAACATGTTATAAAGAGACTCCAGGTCTCCTATGCAGGATAACATGTTATAAAGGGACTCCAGGTCTCCTATGCAGGATAAGTGTGTAATAGGAATTTCCAGTTGAACAAAAAGAAGAGCAGTCGTAGGTAAAGTTAATCAAAAATCTATCTGGTTTAAGTTGCAAAAGGGAGACACCTCCAGCATAGAAGCAGAGAAAATGTAAAGTGTCTGCTTGATAATTGTCCCCTCTGGGCAAGCCTGCTTAGAGGATGAACTCTGGTATTCACCAGCATGGATAATATGTTTTTAAAGGATTCCTAAAATATTAAAAGGGGAATGGGCTTAAATGGATGAGCACAAGGTCATGTTGCACCAATGGAAATTATATATGAGATAGAACCAGATCCCACCAGATCAAACAGCATCCACTCAGAGGAACAGATAATGAACACCAGTCCCTTCAGGTTCACTATGTTATTCTCAGAGTGGTGGTGGTGATAGTAGTTATGTTCCTGTCACAGTGTAGACACTTCTCTTACCGTCACTAATGAGTCACAATCAACCTTTCACCCTCGACCCCTGTTTATTGAAGATGAAATCTCCCATCAGTCATTTCTGTATTATCTCATCAACCAGGCAGAGAAGAAGGAAGCATCTCTTATATGTCACATTAGGACTATATACTGTACAGATGAGTAACACCAAACCAGGCAGTGAAATGGAAACATGTTCTTCTTGAATTAGAAAATACGTATTTATGTTCAGCTGAATAATGCAAATGAGTTTGGGCCAATTAACAAGAGCAAATCAGTCTCCTCAGTTTAGCTTTAGGGGATGACATTTATCACAGGCTGCAAATTGATATAAACATTTCTCTACTCCCATTAGGATGTTATTTTCCTGAACAATAACTGTGTATGGTATAAATAATATTTTGTAGCCATACTTTCATTCTTTCAATAATATATTGGATAGTCTTCCCTTGATGATAAGTGCTTGAGCTGCTGCTGCAAAGATAAATCATGCATTTCCACCAATTACATCATGGCGATGTGCTGTAATTTTCAGTTCCACCACCACAAAAGCTCTTTTAATTGCATGTTTAAGACAGAAGTGACTAGCTGTCCTTTAAAGCAGTGACTACAACTATTTCATTACACTTAATGTGCTGGAGTGATTTAAGCAATCTAGCAATGCCCCTGGGATGCATCTCCCTCTAATTCCACAATCTCATAGTATTATTATTATTATGATTAGCCACAGTGTTTTTTCAGAAGTAGTGTCCTCATTCTAACTCAGGTCGTTATGATTCCTGTTTTAGCACCCTGCCTGCACCAGCACTTCCTTCTCTGACTTGGTAAAGCGTAAACAGATGGCCCTGTACCATCGGAGATTACAGCACATCACAGCAGATGGCAGTCTGAAGGGCACAGACCCCAACATCACCATGCTGAGGATAGAGGGAGGAGAGGAGGGACTAAACCTTGGGGTAATGATCTTACACCTTTCCTCCCAGTGTTCCTAAGGTCCAGTGAGATTCTTTCACATAGCACCCTAGTAGAAACTATACAATTAATCGATTCATTTAAGTAGATCCGACAGGTTTCGGAAATTGGGTCATCTTTATTCATAAAACCTATAGCAAATTCACCACAAAAAAAATACATTTGCATATTAATTAATATTGGC
The DNA here is from genome assembly GCF_018296145.1 of Oncorhynchus tshawytscha. Lineage (NCBI taxonomy): Eukaryota > Metazoa > Chordata > Actinopteri > Salmoniformes > Salmonidae > Oncorhynchus > Oncorhynchus tshawytscha. The sequence continues at coordinate 69,598,389 of NC_056436.1, read as the reverse complement.
ATACACATTTAAATAACAATTTCAGACAGCAATATTATGTTTGTGTGAAAATCTTAGAGGGTTTCATTAGAAACTTCACGTAATTGTCTGATATGGAATGTTTTCACATCAACTCTGGATCTGTTTTACTTTGTAATGCATCTCCATGGAAATGTTTGACTGAAATTAAACATATGGCAGCTGTCAGTAGAAATGAAGTAAAAAAGTAAAAAATGAATTATGCATCTTTGAAGTTACTCTTATTAAATACACAGACAGTCAGGTAAACAAGAGTCACAGATAGGTCTATTTAAAGGACTGACCAGTACAATAGTGTAAATGGAGTTTTTTTGTCACACAACACAATGCCACAGATGTCTCAAATTGAGGGACTGTGCAATTGGCATGCTGACTGCAGGAGTTGTTGCCAGAGAATGTAATGTTGTTTTCTCTACCATAAGCCACCTCCAACATTGTTTTAGGGAATTGTGTGTGTGTGTGTGTGTGTGTGTGTGTGTGTGTGTGTGTGTGTGTGTGTGTGTGTGTGTGTGTGTGTGTGTGTGTGTGTGTGTGTGTGTGTGTGTGTGTGTGTGTGTGTGTGTGTGTGTGTGTGGGGGGGGTTGCTAAGGAGTATTTCTGTCTGTAATAAAGCCCTTTTTAGGGAAAAATGAATTCTGATTGGGTGGGCCTGGCTCCCTAGTGGGTAGGCCCTATGCCCTCCCAGGCCCACCCATGGCTGCGCCCCTTCCCTGCCATGTGAAATCCATAGATTAGGGCCTAATGAATTTATTTCAGTTGAGTGACATGAATTCCTTACATGAACTATAACTCCATAAATCCTTTGAAATTGTAGAATGTTGTCTTTACATTTTTGTTCAGGAGATATATATATACATAAATAAATAAAATGTTACAAACAAAAGCATTGTATTCTTTGAGATGTATAAGAGCTTTTGGAAGCCATCCATTATCAACACTGAAATATCCCCTTATTGCTACTGTATGTTGAGAGCATAGTAGTGACCAGTTGTCTCCTATCCCAGACGGCTCTGTTAAACACAGCTGTCAACATGATCACTACTGAGATAGTCCTCTGCTCTGGCTGTGGGCTACATCTCAGCTTCACTGTGCCAGGAGAGAGGGTGATGAAAAGGGAGGGGAGGAGGGGGGCATAGACTCTCTGCTGGCCTGGCTGGCGCTCTGCCTCACTAGGCCAGATGGAGGGCATCAGATCCTGGGCTGTAATATCTGCCACACCATTCACTGGAGCACTGCTGTCTACCAGCCATATCCTACAGTACAACACGCTCTGGAGAGAAACACTGTCTACCAGCCATATCCTACAGTACAACACGCTCTGGAGAGAAACACTGTCTACCAGCCATATCCTACAGTACAACACCCTCTGGAGAGAAACACTGTCTACCAGCCATATCCTACAGTACAACAGCCTCTGGAGAGAAACACTGTCTACCAGCCATATCCTACAGCACAACACCCTCTGGGGAGAAACACTGTCTACCAGCCATATCCTACAGTACAACACCCTCTGGAGAGAAACACTGTCTACCAGCCATATCCTACAGTACAACAGCCTCTGGAGAAAAACACTGTCTACCAGCTGCTCCTCTCAGCCAAGCTACAAGGACAAGGCACATTTGCCCTCGAGACATAGTGCATTTCATGCAAACAAATATACATACTGTACGTATAATGCAGTTTTGAGTTTGAGTAATAATATCGTTTCTAATTACCATATTCTGCAGGCAAGAACAGACAAATAAGATACAAAAATGCCCAATGTTATGATTTAGTGTAAATCTGAGTTCATATTGAATTGCTGGTGTAGGCCAGTTGTTTTGAATAGTTGAATATTTTTTTCATGAATAAATTGCCATTACCCGCTACCCTAATAAGGTGCATCTGAATCAGCAAGACAAAGTGACACTAATTTGATATGGATTTGTTAAATACCAACAAATGGGGATTGATTCCTAAACACAACCGACCAATCTGCATGAGATTTTCAAAACCAACCCTGTATGTAACAGATTCATTCACCACAGATATCACATGGTTGTATCAAAGTAATAATTATCTTAAGCAGTGACCCATTACCACATCGATTCCTTGTTTATCATATTAACAGGTTTGCATGGTTAAAGTCCATCGTCTATCAGTGTTAGGTCACATTGTCTACTTAAGGGGAATAACATTCCTGTATGAGTCAATGAAGCGCTCCCCTGTCCTATTACATCAGGATGGTGGTGCAACTCAAGGTTGAGTGTCAGTGCCTGACAGATTAAAGTCAAATTAACCAATTTGAGTATACGCACTACCTTAACTTCAGTAGATCCACTCTTATGAAAGAAGTAGTGAAGGACACATTTGTATAGATAGGACTAGTTGAGTGGTAAGAATAATTATTTTTGGACAATATGTTTGAGGAGTTGCACATTCTCTCCAGATAACACTGTCTGGGAGCTGAAAGACACTGCCTCATTCACAGGGGAAGGAACTTAAAAATGGGGAACATTTTCTAGCAGAACTTGGAAACAGGAGTTGAAAGAGAATTAAAATCACAGATAAAGTTTGAGCACAAATGCAATTCCCCTTTGGCGCAAGCAATTAAAATAAGCTTCAATCAGCCCATGGATCCATCGCCAACTGGCCTGACCTCACGTTCAGACTGCAAAAAACAATGGAATTTCAGCCCAGCTGGCAATGAAGGCTGTCTGCTGGCCCTGAACACACTGGGGTGGAGCCTTCGTGAGGACCAGTATCTTCCTTCTACATTGACAAGACTATTTCCCCCCCCCCAAAAAAAAAAAAGTATGCTTATTTGGTACAACCCATTTAAATAAAAAAAATCTTTGTGCAAAGTATGAATGTGGATAGTTTTACAGTACAGCATGCTCACCAACAATGCCATGTTGGCCCTGATGATCTTTCCCTATATAAATACACATTTCACCATCAGTTTGTTACAGTACATTACCTTATGCTTGAAAAATAAGTCTGATCTCAAACTAACATACTGATAACCAGTGAACAGGGTTCTATTGGAGTTGTTAGGTTCGATTTAGAGCTGGTGTCAAATTCTTGCCATTGAAATTCACCATCAACATTCAGAAACCTGAACTGCTAAGACAAGGATTACACCTAAAAACCTCAAGTGCCAATAGAAGCTGAAAGAATCTAGATATAGGCACTTGCCTAGAATGGAAACATCCCTTATGAACACAGCAAAATAGTTCATTACACAAAGCATCATGCCATCCCTTTAGATTTATTCCCTGCAGTGAGGTATAGGAGGTGTTGTTTGAGGGTCTGTGCCCAGGGCTGCTGGCCCTGGCCCAGCTTGCAGAGCAGCAGGCTGTGCTCAGAGGTGTTGTACAGGTTGTGGTCCTGGCCTGGGTCTTCCTCCAGGAGGTACAGCTCCCCACCATGCACGTCTGACAGATTAGCCTGGAAGCTAGCTGGGTCGAAGCCCGCCCACACGGTGAAGCGATAGTCCCAGGAGCGCAGAGAATAGCCCATTATCCGGATGTCCTTCAGGTCGGGCAGGTCTGAGTTTTCCTGGGGGGTGTCGGCGGGCCGGGGGTACTGGCTGAAGGCAATGGCCTCAGACTTCTTGCGGTTGTCGTCGTTGTTGAAGGTGTAGGCCAGGTTGTGTCCCTCGGTGCAGAGCTCCACGTCAAAGGAGTTGTCGGGACAGGGGAGCGGGGGCTTCAGCCCAGCCAGGACAGAAACAGTGGGGAAGATATCTAGCAGCTCGTTCACGTTGCTCACGGTTCCTCCTGTGGAGAAGAGGTAGTGTGAGTCACAGCCCCACAACCGATAGTCTACTACATTATATGGGGAATAACAACGTTACATAGGCTGCATTTACAGGCAGCCTAATGCTGATATTTTTCACCAATGAGAAAAGCACTGAAAAAGATGTGATTGATCAAAAGCCCAATTAGTGGAAAAAATATCAGTGTTGTGTAGACGCAGCCATAGTGGAGCACAAACTTCCTACAATCTGTCCTGGGAGAATGACTTGGAGAGAATAGAATAGTGTCTCAAAGGCTGCATTTACACAGCCAATTCTATCATTTTCACTAATAGGTCTGATCTGATAAGTCAAAAGACCAATTCCTGATTTTTTTTAAAAGCAGAATTGAGATACCTGTCTAAACACAGGCCATTTACATACTCCTCACGTCCTATCCTTCTCAGAACCCATTGGATGAGAACGCCAGAGGTCCCTCCCCTCTGCCAATGGGATTTGAGAAGACAAGAGGAGAAGACGCAAGGAGAATGCAATTCAATCTTCCTAATGGCTTCCTCTCCTTCACTACCACTGATGGGAAGAAAAAAACTGGATCGGTTTCCACCATACTGCCTTCATCATCACATCTTGCCAGATCAGTGATAAAAATTGCACGAGGAATGAAAACTAGTTATTGACTATAGGAGTGTGTAGTATACCTTGTGTGAAGCGATGCGGTGTTGGGCCAAACACATTCATGTAAGGGAAGGTCTCTGGCCAAGGACGGACTGCAGTCACACCTGCTACGTAGAACATTAGTGGAATGCGAGTGGCCACGTCAAAGTTGCTGTATTTGGCCCATTCTCCATGCTCCCCAAGTGACCAGCCTGTAAGAGAAATAACTCCTATTACAAATACATACCCAAACAAGACTAACATTTAATTATCGCTATACAACATGCATAAACAGTTCCTAGTCAAGTTAACATAAGGTTTGAAGGGAACCAAGCTTGAGGCTGGTGAAGTCTGTCAACTCAGGAGTGTAAAGGCAGAATTTGTGTTGTCACAGCCCCATCTAGTGGACAAACGACACAAGAAATGTACCCGTTGACAAACTATTATAGGCTAGACCGCAGTTTGATGCATGCAGCAGATTTCACATCTCTACAGTACATAACGTATTGAAACAGAAGGAAGAATTGACATACCATGGTCAGATGTAAAGACCACAACAGTGTCTTCAGCCAGGCCAAGATAATCCAGAGTACTCAACAACCGACCCACTTGGGAGTCCATGTATGACACAGATGCATAATAGTGCTGTTGAATCTGGAGCTGAAGCCAACATTTATGGTATATCAATAACACATAACAGTATGCAACCTGCTGTAGTATAATATGCTGCTTCTACCTGTAGGTTTCTGGAAGAATGTTTAAATAGTTCAACATGTATCTGCATCATTATCACCTCATGTAACAGATTGGAAGTAAAGAAATCCACCAGTTGTGCTTCAACCATCTACAGCCACATTAAAAACCATATAGAATAGATGCCTTGTGCCTACAAATAATAAACTGATACCTAACCAACCTGGAAATCTTTTGGGATTGGCCCATATGGGAAGCTGATGTTTAGAGCTTGGACATCTTCCCTTTTCCTGATGTCAGTCCAGGGATTGTAGGCCACACTGGGGAGGCCTTTAGGAACGTCAGGGTCTGGAGGCAGGCTCATCTTATCCAGGGGATAGAGTGTCAAGAATTCCTAATACACAGAGTTAGGCAATTTAAGAACGAAATTACAGTTTACAAGTGCAAAGGCAGTTTCATCAGTATGTTACAAATCATACCATCTACATTTATTGCTCATCTACATCATGGTTTAACCCAGCGTATTCCAAACTTCGTCCTCAGGACTCCAAGGCGTGAACGTTTAGTTTTTTACCTTAACACTACACAGCTGATCCAAATTATCAAAGCTTGATTAGTTGATTTGAGTCAGCAGTGTAGAGCAAAAAACAAAAACGTGCACCCCTTGGGACCGGAGGCCCGAGTATGGAAAACCCTGGTTTAACCGCTCCTGGTGTTACGGTGAAGTAAGCCAGGAAGCTGTAGTACCTGTGGGATTCTGAAGGGAATGTGAGGTTTGTGGAATCCAACAGCCAGAAAGAAATTCTTGCCAGAATCCTTTGTGGACTTGAGCAGCCTGATGGCCTCCTCTGTGCTCTCCATGTCTGGCAGTGTCCCAAGAGGGGTTTCAGACACATTAACTGAGCACAACAGGTTGGCATGCAGTTTGCCATCACTGCCCTTGCAAACCTAAACAAAGCAGTACATTTCATTCATGCTAAACATTAAACCCTTCAGATTTTTTTTTTTTAAATGCATGAGAAACATTTACATTAGGCAGTTAAACTAGACATAATACACAGAGGGCTCAAATCAGACAACATGCATAAGCACCTGTAGCAATTTCTTTAAATTAATGTCTACTGAATGGAATCCATTCACTGAAGTAAATAGACTATTCAGTATACTGACATCATTTAAGCCATATATGGCTAAAGCATCTGTAGACCATGGAGTTATGGCAGCAGTCAAGACAAACACTGACCTTCATATTTTCATACTTGAAAGAGGGAGGATGATAAGGAGGTACAGACCAGCTGTACGGGTAATCATCCGAGTGATTAGAGGCTATGCCTTCAGCACAAAACACAGCGATATTAGTATTAAGATGACATGGGAAACAGCCTCTGGCAATTTGATAGATTCACATCACATGACAAGAGATGTTGCTTATTTTGTGCAATAAGGGGTTTTAAAACATTGAACACAGAAGCACAGAAGATAATTGTTAATTAATTTCTCAATGTAGACGTCTAAGAATTCACCAACCAATAACATTAAGTAGGTCTAAGACAAACAGCAGGTTGGCATTTATTGGGATGAATCCTGTCCTGGCGGCAGCTCTGTTGGTTGGTCACTAGCCACAAAGTCAGATTTGAAAACTAAAACACTGCTAACTTTACACCCAACGTTCAATTAGGACCAAAATAAACATTTGAAAGCATTTTTTAAAAACTATATAGCCAATTTTGACTTTGCGTCTGGCCCATCAAGCAGAAACCACTCAGCCTTCAGGAATAGATTCATCCCAATAAAATGTCAACCTGCTGACAAAATGTCTAGGATCCTTTTACCTGGGTGAAAAACCTTTCCAACCGACATGGTGGTGTAGCCCTTTGACTTGAAGTACTGAGGGAGAGTGGTGTAGTTCCCCGCATGTACTCTCCAGTAGGAGTTAAAGTCATATAACCGGGTTGTGTCAGGTCTACGACTTGTTAGTAAGGAGGTCCGACTTGGTCCACACACTGCTTGCTACAAATTGAATGAGAGATAAATTAACGTCCCATTGTCTATATAGTTACAATCACTGGTAGAAAATGAATTGCCAACTAAAGTAGGCTTGCGCTACAGCGTTAAATCACTTTGTTGTAGGACTACCTGGGCATATGCGTTGAGAAAGACGTTACTTTTAGAGGCAAGTTGATCAATGTTTGGTGACTTTACAATAGGATCCCCGTAGCATCCTAATGTTGGTCTCAAATCGTCAGCCATGATGAAGAGAACATTGCGCCGAACTAAAGAAAAACATATTAGTCAAGGTTACAATGGCTGCGTTAACACAGGCAGCCCAATTCTGATTCAATCGCCACTAAAATTGTTAGACCAATCAGATCAGGTATTTCGCAAAAGATCCGAATTTGGAAGCCATAATTGCCCGGCCTTAAAAATCAGCTACAACGTAGCAAGCTTTGAACGAACGCCATACATTGGGCAACATGACTAAAGTTATAACAATGTTACTGATCAATAATACGTTCTCACAGAAACTCAACATCAACAAGAAGCGATTTACTATAAAAGGTTTCTGAAAAGTGAGTTACCTGTTTTTGCAACAACGTCATGAGAGAACATATACAGAATCAGGACGCAAAACCATTTCTGGACAGACAGAGACATCGTGAGGCAACACAGCTTCGCCAAGCTAAAACAATTGTAAGCTAATGAAGCTCGTGCGTGGTCTATAAAGGTAGTGCATGAACATATATACACACGCGACAACTAATGACTGTGTCAAAACATTGATCGCATCGTGTCTGCTGAAATACCTTCCTGGTGAAAGGACCTCCCCCCTTTCTATTTCCATTGGTCGTTGGAAAGTCTACGTCATGCTCTGAAACCTAGACGCCCCGCCTTTATTTATGTAGTTGACAGGTAATCCTATCATTTTCAATATGCACAAATGTATTCTATACAAATAAAATCAGTGAGTAGCTACCTTTCCATCCATCCAATTGGCGACAGATTTCCATGCGAATATTCTAGAATCCGCATAACACATTTGGCATTTTCCCACCAGTGGTATGTTTCCACAAAATGGACTTGTTGCAGTTACAAATCAGTGAATGATGACGTAATGTACGCAATGTACTTTTTCGCTTAACTGTTCATGGACGGAATAAAAAGCTAAAGTGCAATGTGTTTCCATCGCATTTTCAACTCTACGGATAGTTTTGTCACAAAAACACATCGCAAATGTGTCAACAGCCCGCAGATGCAGTGCTCTTCTAGGCTCTTCGTGTAGGTTCTTCTACATTAAGAGATTATTATGGATAAAGCGGATAATATTTGTATTTGTCAAACGGCAGTCAAGCGTCGATCATCATGTCAACAGAATAAGACCCTTGATAGGCTATTGGAAAGTAGCATCAAGCGCATCATCGTGCACTTTCACCACCCTGTGAAGTTCATCATAATTTATTTTATCTGTAGCCTAATAAACTGCATAGTTTCCCGGGTCGTAGTGGGAGGACCACACACCATATCATCACGAGACTCAAAATGTAACGTCGATATGATGGTTATTGTGTCAACTTTTGCACGAAAAGCGTTTTCACCTCCATTTACCACATAATTAATTTGGACCATGGCTGGGAAGACAATGGGAACGGCATTGGGCTGATGTAGGTTGACTTGTGTGCATATGTTGTTGATTGTGTGAGAATAATGAAGCAGATTTTACCAAGGGGATTTCTGTTTAAATCTGACAGGTTTTAATAGCATCTTCCTATTCTTCTTTTCGGTAGGCTATTCATTCATATTACATTGCATTTGATAATTGCTCCATGGAGCTAGAAACACAACATTTCATGATTTTGAATTGCAGTGATGCTATAATCAGTGGCTTGAATTGTATTTTAGGAAAGCATTAAAAAGTGATTTGATTGATTTATAAATATTTTCTTTCCTTAGGATCCAGGCGAAATTCCCAGCATGGCCCAAGGAGCACCAGCTGAAAGGTGTGTCTCACCCACAACTCTACTCTATAGTTTGATAGAAGCAGTGCTGGAAAAAGTACTCAATTGTCATACTTGAGTAAAAGTAAAGATACGTTAATAGAAAATAACTAGAGTAAAAGTCTAAAAGTATTTGGTTTTAAATATAGGCCTACTTAAGTATCAAACGTAAATGGAATTGCTAAAATGTACTTAAGTATCAAAAGTATAACCCATTTCAAATTCCTTATATTTAGCAAGCCAGAAGGCACAATTGTATTTATTAACATTTTTATTGGCAGATAGCCAGGGGCACACTCCATCACTCAGACATAATTTACAAACGAAGCATTTGTGTTTAGTGAGTCCACCAGATCAGAGGCAGTAGGGATCCCAGGGATGTTCTCTTGATAAGTGTGTGAATTTAGACAATTTTCCTGTCCAAATGTAAAAGGTACTTTTGGGTGTCAGGGAAAATGGTATTTTCTTTGGGAATGTAGTGAAGTAAAAGTTGGAAAAATATAAATAATAAAGTACAGATACCCCCCAAAAACTACTTAAGTACTTTACACCACTGGATAGAAGTGACGAGTTGCATGTTTGTTATGTTTGTGAATGCATGCATACCATGGTAAAAATCTATTGTCTGTGTCTTTTCAGGTGGGATTTCAGCCTACAATGCCAGGGACAAAAATGTTTGCACCTATGAGATAATGGACATGGGCACCACCAGGGGTGACTATTCCAATGAGTCGTTGCCAGATCTCAATGGTTCAAAAGCCAGGGTTATTGAAGAGTCCGGGGGTGACTATTCCAATGAGTCGTTGCCAGATCTCAATGGTTCAAAAGCCAGGGTTATTGAAGAGTCCAGGGGTGACTATTCCAATGAGTCGTTGCCAGATCTCAATGGTTCAAAAGCCAGGGTTATTGAAGAGTCCGGGGATGACTATTCCAATGAGTCGTTGCCAGATCTCAATGGTTCAAAAGCCAGGGTTATTGAAGAGTCCGGGGTGACTATTCCAATGAGTCGTTGCCAGATCTCAATGGTTCAAAAGCCAGGGTTATTGAAGAGTCCGGGGTGACTATTCCAATGAGTCGTTGCCAGATCTCAATGGTTCAAAAGCCAGGGTTATTGAAGAGTCCGGGGTGACTATTCCAATGAGTCGTTGCCAGATCTCAATGGTTCAAAAGCCAGGGTTATTGAAGAGTCCGGGGATGACTATTCCAATGAGTCGTTGCCAGATCTCAATGGTTCAAAAGCCAGGGTTATTGAAGAGTCCGGGGGTGACTATTCCAATGAGTCGTTGCCAGATCTCAATGGTTCAAAAGCCAGGGTTATTGAAGAGTCCGGGGATGACTATTCCAGTGACGTTGTTGCCAGATCCTACTTCCTACCACTTTCTCGTACTTTTCCCCCTACTGTAGGCCTTTACCACCTGTCTTTGAGTCTGCCTATGGTGAAAATATCTCCATCTCTTTCAAGCTAATTGCAATGACTGATGTGTGGTTGTTTAGTTGGACTTAATTTAGTTTAGTCTTTGGATAAAATACTATGCCAAATTGCTAACATCTAAATGTAGAATACATGTATTCTATCTAGTTTCCAAATAAAATCATCATAGAATTGGTGTGTGGTCAACTTGTATAATGCATAGATTTGTCAAATTTTAAGCCAGAATAATTTAAGATCCGTACAAAAAACTACCACTAGAGAGCATTGCTGGCCATATATTTTCCCATCAATTCTCCTAGTTCCCCAGCACAGATTATACACGGTTTGATTTGGGCAGGAGCTCACTGGAGCTGAGGACGGTACCTGTACCATTTATAGAATATTAGCTCAAAAGTACTGTCGAGCTCCTGCCCTTATATAAACAGTACCAGCACCCAAATTGAGTACCCGCAACTATTTCAGTCCGAGTCAAACACCGATTATCTATGGACATAAAATTATTTGACCAGAAAATCCGTAAAGATTTTTTTTTAAAATACAGATGGAATTGAGACACAAATCATACAAAAAGCAATAGCTAGGGACGCTAGGGGACAGTACACATGAAAATGTTGCATCTTTGACTGATACTGTTTGATTAAATTGTTTGGTTAATTTTACAGTTGATATGTATCTAAAGAAACTTCCCAGTGAGTCAACTGGTGCACACAACTCGTCGACTTTCTCGCGGACGTCATGGGCGGTACTCCAGTGCTTCTGCAGGCTAGTTGAAGACACGAGACCTCATTGGGCCAGATCTAATCATCACAATTCACCGAGGTCTTCTTGACTTTGATGGATGACTGCGTACTCTGAAATATATAACTCAGTTTGTAAGTACCATTTTCTTCAAGACGAATTTAGAGACAATTGTTTGATTGATATGCGAAGCTTCAATATGGTTCGCTCCAGTTTTCTATTTTGCTTTGTGTTAGATTCGCAAAAAGCCTGTTGAATTCAGTTGATGGTTTCTTCAACTTCACCGAAGCGTTGTTATTGAATTATACCTCATTTGAAGAATCTCCTGGGACACAATTCGATGTTATATTTAGTTTGCGACTCATTATCCTCTTAAATATATTTTAAACAATCTTTTTTTTTAAAACATTTTTTACAATATCCTATTATTGCAACACAAGGATAGTGGTGATGTGTGTTTTTGCTGTTTCAATAGGCTGTGGTCAATACAATTTAGTCCAGTTGCTTATTGCCAATAGCTATCTGGTATGATCTGGCCATTAACGTTACATTCCTTATTAGAATACAAATAACGCCCCATTTGAGGGATATAAAATGCTGTTCACTATTGCCAAGTACCTCAACTCCTCTACAGAGTTGAGCGCATAGGCTACTAGAGGTAAAAAATAAAACCTTTTTTAATTCACGAACCTCTGACTCAGAGTCCCTTTACACGATACTTAAAGAATGTACATTCCTAAACCCTTATCATGTACCTATGTTTGACCTCTGTTGTAGCATGCCTTTGTTTGCTGAAATCCATACTTTTGAATAAAACCTTAATCAAACACAACCACCGACTCAGCAAGAAAAATAAATGGTTCCAATCGTTTTTCCACCATTCATTTTCCCATAGGGGATTTGAGAAACACTTAAAATAAGGTCTGTGTCTCATGTAGGCTTACCCTGGCGTGACGTTTAGATTACCATTAGTTTTTCTAACAACGATATATCGCATTATTTCTGAACATAATGGCATGAAGAAAGTGTATTGGCTTTGGCAGCTGGTCCACAAAGTTTTTAATAGGGGTCAGTTCTCAACCACACCCATTCGACCAGTAGGACCAACCAGATTGAGCCATGGCACTAATTCCATGTTTTCAATAGAGGATATCACTAAGAGCACAACACTTAAACCATTTTTTAAAAAGCACAATTAGTTGATTATCACCATACAATTAAACCCTTCAGATAAATACCTTCTCATGTGCCCTTAAGGCTCACACATGCTGTGGAGCAAATGATTTGGAATGGAAGGAATGCCTGGTGAAAACAGCAACAACTGTAGGTTAAAGGCAGACTAGAGGGCCTTTAGCAGTAAAACCCAGCAGGATCCCTTTTCACATGGAGAGTGGGAGAGCAGAGTGGGTCGTTTCAAGGGTCAGCTCTAAAAGGTTTCCAGCACCATGAGAAGAGAACCAGGCCAGACCGAGAGGGGAACTGTGTGTTGTTGCTGCTGTATAGACATCCCTGTCTGTCTGTGACACATTCAGCCTCAGCCTCGCACCCAGCATCGCTAGCTCAGTTCTACAGTATAATGTTTTTGTTATTTACAGTTCTGCTGCATACATGGCCTTAATTCGAGTTGATTAGAGCCAGAGAGGTCGCTGCTCATAGAAGATGTGTCCCAGATGTGAGCAGGAATTCCGAGCGCTTTGTAAAGAAAAGAAACAGTACTCTGCAGGGGTTATCTAACGAAACCCGAGTCAGAGAAAACTGTTGAGGGGATGAGGGATTCAAGAGATCAGGGGGAAAAGGGCCTCCTGCTCAATCATGGGCAAATATTTAATTCTTCAGAATTCAACTTTATATAAGTAACTATAGTTAAAATCAGTGTTATTTTACTCTGAATTACAACTACAGTATCTTGGTAAACCACAAAGTTGAGGACAATCACAATGCTTGATATTTGCACTTGCACTGAGAAATGATCTCCTGTCCTTCTCACCATCGTTAGCTGCTTTACTTTCTCAGTTCTGAGCAAAGCAGTGGGTTTCTGTGGGGGCGGTTTAAAAATGGTTCAGGAAATACCACAAAAAAATCCAGGAGTAAAACTGACATGTGTTTTTGAAATGAGTCCACATATAGTTTGTATGAACTGAGATTTCCCATGTGTGATGATCTACTCTGTGTCTGGTAGTCTGTCTGGATGTTTCATTACTAAGATGATGATTGCTGTCGGTGTATAGAAGACACCAGATTGTATACATTGAGTTGATAAGCTAAGTCTATTGATTCTAATGATGTATTTGATCAATTATTTGTTATCACCCAAGTCATATTCCTTTGGAATGTCATTAAGTAGAGGAAACGCTATGGTAGTGCTGTGGTTACTCTCTGTGACACAGGCTTCTAATGTGTTTACACTTTCAGGATGAGGGAAATATTTCATTTTGAAATGGAGTCTCAGAGGTCTGGAGCTAATAGAGTTTCAGTGGATTGTTTACGTGAACACATTCTTTATTCCTAGGAAAATGTCTCCACTTGGATAGATTCCAAGCAGTTCTGGCCCTTTTGGTTGTATTCTGATCTAGCTTTACCAAATCCTTCACAGACCCCGATCTCACATAGAGATGTTCAGTTAAAAACTTTCAGACTGACTTGAGTTATTCATGAGTAAAATGTTGCATTTGTTTCATTTGACTATTGTTGTAGTAAAAGGTTTATTGTTTTGCACAAGTTAGCATTCTGCCATAACATACTTCTGGGCAATTCCATGGTGACAGAATGATGCTGAGACTTAGATTTTTCACTTTAAAATGTCAAACAAAATCCACTGATTGGAAAGTTAAACAAACCATACAACTCTATGCACAAGGACAACTGTTAACAATTCCCACAGAAAAAGTTACAAAAACACATTTTACTTGAACAGTGCAGATGCAAAGTTTGGTAACAGAATGACGGTTTGTGCTGTTTATCTGATAATTAGGCCTTATTATCCAACCTGTGGATCAGTAGCCCATATTGATTTTCTACTTAGTTGTCCATATGAATTGACATCCCAACATGAATGACACAAAGGTTGAACCATAGTTAGCCATAGTTAGAGGTTAAGATTTAGACATCTGTTGTCTGTGTTGACTCAGACTCTATGGCAGGGTGGTACTCTTGGTTGGGCTGTTTTGTTTTTCTGATGGGGATAGGATAGAGTTCCTAGCCAGGACAATCCTCATGTCTCCTCACGACACCCCCTATCTAATTATCACAGAGACACGGGTCAGATCGGCTGGAAGTAAGCTGCCTGATTGAGACAATAGCTGCAGGCTGCCGCTCGGGATTAGGCTAATGACGGGGCAGGGAGTGGGAGGAGGGAGGTGGAGATGGGTGGGAAAAGTAGCTTGGGGCGGGCTGTTAGTTCACACTAGTGTCCTCTCACTGTAGGCAGGTCACTGGGAGGGAGGGAGGGCAGGTAACCTCAAAGTTAGCTCGGTGTCTTTATGGTTGTCTTTCTGCCGTTCTGTCTTAATTCATGTATATGAAGAAGAGGGGTGTTTGTGTGTAGTGGACTGGTGGCCTTTAACGTTGCAGTTGGGGCTTGCACAGGGACTCTTCCACTTGCCGCCATCACTCAGACAAGCTGGGAAAGGATGTACTGCCTGCTGGATCTCTTGAACATTCCCAACTAGAAACCATGGCTGGATTTTACGGCTGCTTGCAGGGAAAGAAGTAAGTATGTTCTCTCTGCTTTTCTGGTTCAACTTGTTTGATATCCTGGCAAGGTATGAAGACAGAGGAAATATGTATCGCCAGAGCATTTATCCGAAGTGAACATAGTCATGTATGCTATTTGTCCCAGGCAGTCTTCTTAATGTACATGGCATGTGTACATGTCTGTCTTTAGAGAAGGGCAATAGTTATGTTCTGATTCTGAACCCTAATATTAGGACACAGTAGGCCTGCATTGATTCGGCAAGTCAAAAAAGATGAATAAATAGTTAATTTGTAACTAAGACCACTGTTGTAGCCTCGTGGACTAGATTGTAAATGCACTGTATAGGGGCTGTTTATTCACAGTGTTAAAGAACCATCTCCCCCTTTATCCTTCCGTCTCAAGACATTAAAAAGACAATAAAAGCTTTATTGACCCCTCACTCAGTTCATTGATAAAATGTGAGAAAGAGAGCCAGGCAGCCTTTTCTTAAACTGTGAACTGACCCACTTAACAGTAACAGCCTGAAAGGGATCAGCTCTTCTCCCCCAGAGTGAGTAACTGACTGCCACAGTTTATTCACATCCATCCACATCCCAAACATCCATTTCATGGTTTGTGTCTGTCAGCTGTCCCAACTAAGTTCCTCTTAGCAGAAGTCTGGCTTCATGTGACATCTTGTACACAGACAGACTTAGAAATGGAGAATGTATAACATACAGTATAGATGAGTACAAAACATAACATGCTAGTGTAAACAGCTCGGCTCAGATGTGTGGAACACCTGCACCGTTTCACATGGTTCTCGTTTAAACAGTCATTCTTCCTTGATATTGGACCGTAAAAAGCCTCACTTTTTCCAGATGGAACTTGTCTGATCTGGTTTAATCCTCCTTGTCCTACAGAACAGGGGTAAGGAAGGCTGCGTTGAACTATGCTCTACTACTAACACCAAAATGTTTATTTTTCCTCTTGTTGGATTCATATGTTCAAGCTATTATTGAAGATTAATGCATTCACGCATGTTAAGCCCTGTTGCACACAACATCATGTGAGCGCAACACACAGAATGTCTCTCTTGCTACACACAACTCGTATTTGGGACAGATGTGTGGCCTAACCCTTCCGCACTGAATGCACCCTTGATACAACTTGTAAATTCAATAAGCTTTTTTTCAAAGTCAGACTTAGTCAGTCCTCTCATTTAGAAAGAGTGAGGAGAGGAAATTCCATGGGGTTGTGGCTCTGGTTCAAGACAAACATTAAGGTATGTGAGGTTTTACTCAACAGCTGAAAAAACAAAACTGTACTGTGATGAGCAGACCATCCACTTGGATATGCAGACTCATATATGGGGGCGCCACCCAATGAAAAGTGTTCACTCAGCATAACAGAGAATGGTGGGTTGAACCTCCAATAAAAAAAAAGACAGCACATCCTTCCTTGATATCCTGAAAGTCCGCCCATTGTAACTACTCTAGGAGTTCTCCCTTCCAGGCAGCTGTGCCCTGCAGTAGCCTTGTCCCGGGTACTGTGCTTCTCCTGTTAAGTTTCATTGGAGCTCCTGTTTGGTTGCTGTGATCATCTTGTATGTTCTGGGGAATCAATGGTTTAGCCAGATTGCATTCGGTTTGGACATCTTTATGTAGGGCTACTGGCCTACTACACCCACTACTAATGAACTACACATCATCTACGGTGCCTTCGGAAAGTATTCAGACCCCTTTACTTTGTCCACATTTGGTATTATTATTCTAAAATAGATTTTTTAAATTCACTCATCAATCTATACACAATACCCCATAATGACAAAGCAAAAACATTATTAAACCCTGATCTCACATTTACATAAGTATTCTGACCCTTTACTAAATACTTTGAAGCACCTTTGGCAGTGATTACAGCCTCAAGTCTTCTTGGGTATGACTCTACAAGCTTGGCACACCTGTATTTGGGGATTTTCTCCCATTCTTCTCTGCAGATCTTCTCATGTTCTGTCAGGTTGGATGGGGAGCATTGCTGCACAGCTATTTTCGGGGGTCTCCAGAGACGTTAGATCAGGTTCATGTCCGAGCTCTGGCTGGGCCACTCAAGGACATTCAGAGACTTGTCCCGAAGCCACTCCTGCGTTGTCTTAGCTGTGTGCTTAGGGTCGTTGTCCTGTTGGAAGGTGAACCTTCACCCCAGTCTGAGGTCCTGAGCGCTCTGGAGCAGGTTTTCATCAAGGATCTCTCTTTGCTTCTTTCATCTTCCCCTCGATCCTGGCTAGACTCCCAGTCCCTGCCGCTGAAAAACATCCCCAGAGCATGATGCTGCCACCACCATTCTTCACCGTAGGGATGGTGACAGATTTACTCCAGACGTGACACTTGGCATTCAGGCTAAAGAGTTCAATCTTGGTTTCATTAGCCCAGAGAATCTTGTTTCTCATGGTCTGAGAGTCTTTAGGTGCCTTTTGGCGAACTCCAAGCGGGCTGTCATGTGCATTTTACTGAGGAGTTGCTTCCGTCTGGCCACTCTACCATAAAGGCCTGATTGGTGGAGTGCTGCAGAGATGGTTGTTTCTCCACAGAGGAACATCGCGTTCTTGGTCACCTCCCTGACCAAGGCCCTCCTCCCACGATTGCTCAGTTTGGCCAGTCGGGCAGCTCGCTTTGTCATTATGGGGTATTGTGTGTAGATTAATGAGGAAGGCTGTAACGTAACAAGATATGGAAAAAGTCAAGGGGTCTGAATACTTTCTAAATGCACAGTATATCTGTCCTCGGCGCTCCATGCTCCATGTATAATTTAGACTGCCAGAGGACTCTTGCGCCAGTTATAATTTAAAGGCATGCCTGTATAAACTATCAAACAAAATGGCCAGTATCATTGCTTGGCATTACTGCTAAATATATTCACATGGAGCGTTTTATTTTTTACCTTTAAAAAAACATGCATAAAAACCTTGGCGTTTCCGAGTGGAATGTGTTGTGCACCGTCCCTACTTAAGATAATGTAATTGCTTATTTATTTATTTGCGCTGTTACATAGGCATATAAGTCTATATTGGATTGACTTCAGATATGGTTTGATATAAAATAATGTGAACTCCTACAAACTCCCTATTTCCTTTTCCACAAATACTAGAAGTATCTTGGATGTTGAGAAGAATACGGTCTCCGAGGACACTGAGAGTGTGTGAACATTAGAATCGAGGTGTTGTCTGTCTGATACACCTTGCTAGTTACTTGATTGCAAAACATAGGTGACTCCTCATATCTGGCTCTGAAATAGGGGATCGCCCAGTACTGAAATAGGGGATCGCCCAGTACTGAAATAGGGGATCGCCCAGTACTGAAATAGGGGATCGCCCAGTACTGAAATAGGGGATCGCCCAGTACTGAAATAGGGGATCGCCCAGTACTGAAATAGGGGATAGCCCAGTACTGAAATAGGAGATCGCCCAGTACTGAAATAGGAGATCGCCCAGTACTGAAATAGGGGATAGCCCAGTACTGAAATAGGGGATAGCCCAGTACTGAAATAGGGGATCGCTCAGTACTGAAATAGGGGATCGCTCAGTACTGAAATAGGGGATCGCTCAGTACTGAAATAGGGGATCGCTCAGTACTGAAATAGGGGATTGCCCAGTACTGAAATAGGGGATCGCTCAGTACTGAAATAGGGGATCGCTCAGTACTGAAATAGGGGATCGCTCAGTACAAAAACAATACTCAAACCTGGCTGTGTCTTGGAACTGGCCAACTCAACTGTTGAACTCCCTGTGATCAAGTATTTTCTCATCTTCTAAATAATGTTTTTGTTTATCTAACAAGCTCTTTTGTTCTCATAATGTAATACTGCTCCTTCCCACCAACTCTTCCCTTTCAACCCCTGAAAAGTTAAGACATGAAACAGAGGACGTCATCGCTGCTGGTCAGTATTGGAGTCAGTCCAAGGTCAGTCCATTAGCCCAGCTGAACCCTCCTGCCCCTGAACCATGTTGCCCCACTGCGTCGTGTGTACTCAGTTGTGTTCTCTCCTTTTCTAGAGGATGTTCGTCAGTGGAAGCAGAGCTGTGTGACTGGGGTTGGTCACATGGTCAGACCCTGGGAGGTTATGGTTCATAGGCTAGCTGTGACAAGCCCAGGCTGCATTCTCCCCAGAATGCTCTCTTGGTCACAAGTAGTACTCCTTCCCATGGTCTAGTCTATACAGATCCCCAGTCTCTCTCTTATTATCCCCTAGTCTTAATCGACTGTGTGTGATGTGTTTATGTTGTAGATGTATTGGTAGTGGGGGGTTTCAGTCACACATTGTCTCCCTTGGTGGTGGGGGGTTTCAGTCACACATTGTCTCCCTTGGTGGTGGGGGGTCTCCCTTGGTGGTTCAGTCTCCCTTGGTGGTGGGGGTTTCAGTCACACATTGTCTCCCTTGGTGGTGGGGGTTTCAGTCACACATTGTCTCCCTTGGTGGTGGGGGTTTCAGTCACACATTGTCTCCCTTGGTGGTGGGGGTTTCAGTCACACATTGTCTCCCTTGGTGGTGGGGGTTTCAGTCACACATTGTCTCCCTTGGTGTTGGTGGTGGGGGGTTTCAGTCTATCTCTGAAGTGTTTATTTCTCTGTGAAGCAGGTAACATTTACTCAGAGATACAGAGGAAATGAAGAGGCCGATTGGAACTCTCTCTCTCTCAATTCAAAGGGCTGACAAACATCGTGGAATGTTTCAACTCACAAAATAATACTTAGAATGTTTATATAATATCTTTAGTTCAGTAAAGTTACTACTAGACAACACATTGTCTGAGAAACTGAACTTTTTCTCGGGTGCTTTCTGTTAGATTGGTTTTCATAACTATTCTAACAGAAAACACCTGAGAGAAGGTTCAGTTTCTCAGACAATGTGTTGTCTAGTAGTAACTTTAGCTAGTCTGGAGTGGGCCTGTCTGTTGTACTGTTTGGTACAAGCATTGCCAGGGGAACAGGGAAGCCAGTTTGAATGTATGTTTTATTTATAACTGTCAAGGGTTTGTAAATGGTTGAAATAAACAAATTAAACTAATGTAATCAAATGCACTGAAAAAGGCCTGCAGTTAGGAGTTCAACATATGATATTCTCACAGCTGGAATAATGATGTTGCCATGTGTTTATTGATTATTGAAGAAGATTTCAGATACAGAAGGCACATGTTTTATCTCACACAAGGAACATTCTGTTCTTATTGAACAACAATGACATTGATGGGGTAGTCTCAGGCTGAGTTGAATAGCTTCAAGCTATTGGGACAGGGCCTTGGACTTCAGCGGCGATGTAACTGTAGATGTTACGTAACCGCAGACACAGGAGGCTTCCAGCAGCTTATGTCACACCAGGAAGCGGAGTCCAAGAACTGCCTTTGAATTTCTCAGCTGGGTTTATATTTATTCTCTGACTGCCTCCGGTATTTGTACTACGCTTCTGGGTGTAATGGTTACAAGTTTTAGTATTGTAACTTCTAATCATTTCGTTCACTGTTTTTGTTGAGTGTTCCTTGCTCTTATAATCATCACATCCAGACTTAAGCTAATGTGGAAATAAACAAGTCAATCCTAAGATATTATATTTGAGAATTCTTCATTAAGACCGAGACATGGATATAGATTTTGACAAACATAGCCGCTCTGAGCTCATCAGGTTCTTGACAGAGTTGGCATGAAGCCATATAGGCGGAGGAGGTAATTACCTTATTAACGGAGTAACTCGTTTTGCATGTGCGGTCGAAATCCAAATTGCCTCCACATCCTGTTTAACCATTCCGTGGGGCCAGGGGTTGAAACTAGCTGTCACTGACCGCTGATGGCTTCCTCCTGCTGGGTCGGCATGGCGTGTCTGAGGCTATCCTGCTGGGAGCTCCAGACCAGCGCTAGCTCCAGCCCCAGGCAGCCCCCTCCAATAATCTGCCCCAGGCACAGGCTGCTTATCTCCGCCTCATCCTGTGACATGACAGGGCGGTGTCACTGAGGGCATTGTAGTAGAGAGAGATTGGTAAGCTGAGACCATCCCTGATCTCTCCTTCTATAGAGAGCAGGGTTATGGATGTGGTTGTTGCCCTCAGTGGAGATGCACACAGCTGAGTTACAGTAAATGGGGATGAATGAAATAGTGCCTGATTTTAATCTACATTGTACTCAGCCCAAACTGACTGTGGTCTCATTATTAGCTGCCCAAATCCCTGGAAGGCTTCCTTCTATAATATAGCTAATTATCTCCCCCTTTGCTCCATAGTCAATGGCTCTCTCTCTCTGCTCCATAGTCAATGGCTCTCTCTCTCTGCTCCATAGTCAATGGCTCTCTCTCCCTCTGCTCCATAGTCAATGGCTCTCTCTCCCTCTGCTCCATAGTCAATGGCTCTTTCTCCCTCTGCTCCATAGTCAATGGCTCTCTCTCTCTCTGCTCCATAGTCAATGGCTCTCTCTCCCTCTGCTCCATAGTCAATGGCTCTCTCTCCCTCTGCTCCATAGTCAATGGCTCTCTCTCCCTCTGCTCCATAGTCAATGGCTCTCTCTCCCTCTGCTCCATAGTCAATGGCTCTCTCTCTCTCTCTGCTCCATAGTCAATGGCTCTCTCTCTCTCTCTGCTCCATAGTCAATGGCTCTCTCTCTGCTCTCTGGCTCTCTCTCTCTCTGCTCCATAGTCAATGGCTCTCTCTCCCTCTGCTCCATAGTCAATGGCTCTCTCTCTCTCTGCTCCATAGTCAATGGCTCTCTCTCCCTCTGCTCCATAGTCAATGGCTCTCTCTCTCTGCTCCATAGTCAATGGCTCTCTCTCCCTCTGCTCCATAGTCAATGGCTCTCTCTCCCTCTGCTCCATAGTCAATGGCTCTCTCTCCCTCTGCTCCATAGTCAATGGCTCTCTCTCCCTCTGCTCCATAGTCAATGGCTCTCTCTCCCTCTGCTCCATAGTCAATGGCTCTTTCTCCCTCTGCTCCATAGTCAATGGCTCTCTCTCCCTCTGCTCCATAGTCAATGGCTCTCTCTCTCTCTGCTCCATAGTCAATGGCTCTCTCTCCCTCTGCTCCATAGTCAATGGCTCTCTCTCCCTCTGCTCCATAGTCAATGGCTCTCTCTCCCTCTGCTCCATAGTCAATGGCTCTCTCTCCCTCTGCTCCATAGTCAATGGCTCTTTCTCCCTCTGCTCCATAGTCAATGGCTCTCTCTCTCTCTGCTCCATAGTCAATGGCTCTCTCTCTCTCTGCTCCATAGTCAATGGCTCTCTCCCTCCTCCATAGTCTGCTCCATAGTCAATGGCTCTCTCTCCCTCTGCTCCATAGTCAATGGCTCTCTCTCCCTCTGCTCCATAGTCAATGGCTCTCTCTCCCTCTGCTCCATAGTCAATGGCTCTCTCTCCCTCTGCTCCATAGTCAATGGCTCTCTCTCCCTCTGCTCCATAGTCAATGGCTCTCTCTCCCTCTGCTCCATAGTCAATGGCTCTCTCTCCCTCTGCTCCATAGTCAATGGCTCTCTCTCCCTCTGCTCCATAGTCAATGGCTCTCTCTCCCTCTGCTCCATAGTCAATGGCTCTCTCTCCCTCTGCTCCATAGTCAATGGCTCTCTCTCTCTCTGCTCCATAGTCAATGGCTCTCTCTCCTCTGCTCCATAGTCAATGGCTCTCTCTCCCTCTGCTCCATAGTCAATGGCTCTCTCTCCCTCTGCTCCATAGTCAATGGCTCTCTCTCCCTCTGCTCCATAGTCAATGGCTCTTTCTCCCTCTGCTCCATAGTCAATGGCTCTCTCTCTCTCTGCTCCATAGTCAATGGCTCTCTCTCTCTCTGCTCCATAGTCAATGGCTCTCTCTCCCTCTGCTCCATAGTCAATGGCTCTCTCTCCCTCTGCTCCATAGTCAATGGGGTGGCAGGTAGCCTAGTGGTTAGAGCGTTGTGCCAGTAACCGAAAGATTGCTAGATTGAATCACCGAGCTGACAAGGTACAAATCTGTCGTTCTCCTCCTGAACAAGGCAGTTAACCCACTGTTCCTAGGCCGTCATTGTAAATAAGAATTTGTTCTTAACTGGCTTGCCTAGTTAAATAAAGGTTTTAAAAAATGACTCTCTCCCTCTGCTCCTTAGTCAATGACTCTCTATCTCCCAGCAGTGACTGCAGTATCATGGCCTCTGGACCATCAGATGTGTTGACCAATCAGGATCCAGCAGACACCACTGAAGAGTGCACAGGTAAACCCATACTTTAACTAATTGCTAGCCCTTTAAAGGGGCTCTTCACTTTTCTCTGGTCATGGAACTCTGTCTGTCTGTGGTAGTGCTATGGTCAATGTGTGACAGCAGATCCTATTTGATCAGATTTTTGATTTATAATACAGTTTATTAGGTACAACCATCTAATACTCCTGAGTGGCGCAGTGGTCTAAGGTACTGCCTCTGTGCTTGAGTCATCACTACTGACACCCTGATTCAAATCCAGGCTGTATCAAACCCGGCTGTGATTGGGAGTCCCATAGGGTGACGCACAATTGGCCCAGCGTCGCCCGGGTTTGGCCGGTGTAGGCCGTCATTGTAAATAAGAATTTGTTCATAACTGACTTGCCTAGTTAAATAAAGGTTCAATAAATAACATATTTTTTTCATAAAAGTTCTGTGTCGGACCCCACTTTGCCTCCAGAACAGGGTGAATTCTTCAGGGAATAGATTCTATAAGGTGTCGGAAACGTTAGTTGCTGAATTGGTATCAAGGGACCTAACGTGTCCCAGGAAAATATTCCCCACACCTGTATACCACCGGCACCAGCCTGTACGAGGCAGGATGGGTCCATGGACTCGTGATGCTTACACCAAATCCTGACTCTGCCATCAGCATGATGCTACAGGAACTGGAATTTTGTCGAACCAGGCATTGTTTTTCCACTACTCAATTGTCCAGTGTTGGTGATCATGTGCCCACTGGAGCCACTTCTTGTTGTTAGCTGATAGGAGTGGAACCTAGTGTGGTCGTCCTCGTGTAATAGCCCATCCGTGACGAGGACTGACGAATTGTGCGTTCCATGATGCCGTTCTATACACCATTGTTGTACTGCACCATTATTTGTTTGTTTATGGTCTGCCTGTTAGCTTGCATGATTCTTTCCATTCTCCTTCCACCTCTCTCATCAACAACCTTCTCGGTAAACCCTAGACACTTTTGTGCTTGAAAAGTCCAGGCACCGACGATCATACCACGCTCAGTCGCTTAGGTCACTCGTTTTTCCCATTCTAACGTTCAATGGAACAGTAACTGAATGCCTCAATGTCTGTCTGCCTGCTTTATATAGCAAGCCACGGCCATGTGACTCACTGTCTGTAGGAGCGATACATTTTCATGAACTAGGTGGTGTACCTAACAATAAACTGAGCAGTGAGTGTATATAATAATAATAATAATATGTCAATTAGCAGACGCCTTTATCCAAAGTGACTTAGTCATGTGTGCATACATTTTCTTTACGGCTGGTCCCGGGAATAGACCACGTACACTGCCATTACAAGCGCCATGCTATACCAACTGAGCTACAAAGGACCACGTTTACCTGGGATAACAGTTTGTAATAGGTTTAACATCAGCTCAAGGGGAGTAAGTTGTGGTTGGGTACGGCAGTGGTCTCCAGATCAACAAGTACATTCAGTTTCTGTTTGACTGTTTATCTCCTGGTCATGCATCTCCTTCATGTGTCCCATCTAGGCCTACATTTAGCCTGTTTGACAAAAAGACCCTCTCTGAACAGAATGTCTTTGTGTTTACATTTTCAGCTATATGTACAGTATGCATTCAAAATATGTAGTACCTCTCCTATTGGGATGACGTTTTCCATGAATTGTTGACTTTTCCAGCCATACTGAATGGGCCAGTTTTAAAGTGTGTGATCATACCAGCTCTAGGCCTTGTCTACAGTTGGATCTCAAAGTCTTTTCCAGAGCATGTGAGCCAAGTCACGGGATGGTGTGGCTTTATATATAAATAGTCTCTCACTAGCAAGCTTCAACCCTCCAAGCAGCACTCACTCTTTAATCAGACGATTGCATTCCTGGCTGCTGAAGGGCTCCATCCGAGGATTGTTCACGTTGCAGTCATCCCCTCCCAAATATTGGCAACATTTCTATGGATCCAACTAACTTGACCTTCTCTTTTAAGAATTGGCCATTCTGCTTTGTTTCTGGTTATGCTGCTACTTTGCCGTAATCATCATATTGTTTCTAAAATAGCTTGATGTGTTGTATTCATGAGCTGTAGGCACCACCCTTATCACCTAGCAAATGTCTCAGATCTTGGCCTGCTATTATTCTCAACAAAGGAGTTGAGAGAGTTTACACTCACAAAAAAACACTTGAAGTAGTTAAAAAGAGGTGTTGAGAATTTCTACTGTGGTGCTAATGTAAATGGAACAGTGGGAGTATTTTTACTATCTCATTAATGCTACCTGGGTTTATGACCAGCAGGGTAACTACTCTCAATTGAGTTCACATGAGGGAATAGTTACATTTCAAATAATGATTGAGGTTCGTTACAAAGCTTTCAGTTAGGTGGTCTTATTTGTTCAGTGGTGGAAAGATGTGAAGGAAAATGATAAAGAATATGGTTAAAAACTGGTGAAAACTGGTAGTGAAGGAATAGGTCCCATTTGTTAACTGGACATGAATAACCTCTGCCATGCTCTATTCTTGATGTGATCTTCAATGTAGGCAAGAAGAAGTCCAAGTTCCAGACCTTCAAGAACTTATTTTCTAAGAAGAAGAGAAAGGAGGCCGCTGCTCCTGCCGGGGGGGACAGTGGGTTGAAGTGTAGCCAGTCTAGTGACAATGTCAACGCCCCCGAACCTGCACTTCTCATCCGCTCTGAGAAAGACGAGGGCTCTGGGTAAGATGATTTTCTTTTCACAATACAGGCAATTTAATTTTATTCCCAAGGAACAAATGCGTCATTGAATTTCTACCTGGTAGTGTGAAGTCTCCTCTACATATGTTTACAACTTTAAAGGTACATATTTGTCCTAATTTTGAGTGGACTGCTGGAAATGAACGTTCTCCCTACCACTTAGTCACCTGAATAATAAACCCAGTCTTCTCCGCTCATTATATATATTTATTTATTTTTTATTTATTTTTTATTTTTTAAGCAGCCTTATAGGCTACCTGCTGCAGATTCAGGGTCTGCGTCCCAAATTGCTCCCTATTTGATGTACTACGTTTGACCAGGGTCCATAGGGTTCTGGTCAAATGTAGTGCACCATACAGGGAGTAGGGTGCCATTTGGGACAGAGGCAGGGCTAAGGACTTGTCATTCTGCTTTTTAGGTTTTTCTACAAACTTTATTAGACTTAGTCCTACATGATTGAATGGAGATGACCCAGCCACTGCCTAGAAGCACAAATGTTCTGATCTGTCATTTTTTTTCTATTTCTTTCTTTCAAAGGTCAAAAATAAATATGGGTAATAAGGCTCTGTCACATGACAGTGTCTTTGTCTCTGAATCTCCCCTGTCAGAGGTGACTGAGGGTCTGGGAGTCTCTCAGGACAGCATCCATGGGAAAGTCAAGTCTCTACAGGTGGGTAGTAGAGCCTCTGTCCTATTCCTCCACACTGGGACTGGCTGTAATATGACCTGTTGTAGCTATGGTCCTCTACTTTACTATCTCCGACATTCAGGTCTCTCTATCGGTGTTAGCGTTGCCACTCCGTCTTGTAGAACCTGGGTATAAAATTAGCCCGTCTGGTCATAAGCCGGTTAGACTGGGCGCTAGTTAGCCAAGGCTCATCCTTAGTTGTCACCTGTTCTAGACAGCATCCCACCGAAGGTCAGAGTGTACGTACAGAACTCTGAAGCACAACACAGCTAGTGTTGGCTAGGCACAACAACATGCTAGAACAAGGAGGAGATAATCGAGAGAGAGAGACTTGGCTGGTGTTGTTCAGTCATTTTGGAGAAGGATATGGATTCTAAAGCCTGGGAGGAAACAGACCTGAGACCTAGGGATCAGCTGAGCTCATACTAATAAGAGTATTTTCAGTTTGTGTCTGTAGTACCGCTTTCTTTCACCACCCACAGTCTATTTCTCAGCTAGAGAGGATTTCTTTAACACACTTTCACTTATCAATCCACTTTGAGAAGAGTTCTCTACAATGGGTTGGATAGCATGGTCTTGGAGAACACTTGGTCTGACAGGAAAAGCCACTCTGCTTAGTAAACTAATCCTGCACACACATCATGATAGCCACTCCATATGAACACATAAAAATACTGAAAACGCTTGAAAATAGCTGATAGGAGTGGTTGATGAGTATGTTATTCCCCTGCAGCTCCAGCTGAAACAATCAGGCTCTCCTCCGTCTCTGTTGAAACAGCTCATCAGGCTAGGCTCTCCTCCGTCTCTGTTGAAACAGCTCATCAGGCTAGGCTCTCCTCCGTCTCTGTTGAAACAGCTCATCAGGCTAGGCTCTCCTCCGTCTCTGTTGAAACAGCTCATCAGGCTAGGCTCTCCTCCGTCTCTGTTGAAACAGCTCATCAGGCTAGGCTCTCCTCCGTCTCTGTTGAAACAGCTCATCAGGCTAGGCTCTCCTCTGTCTCTGTTGAAACAGCTCATCAGGCTAGGCTCTCCTTCGTCTCTGTTGAAACAGCTCATCAGGCTAGGCTCTCCTCCGTCTCTGTTGAAACAGCTCATCAGGCTAGGCTCTCCTCCGTCTCTGTTGAAACAGCTCATCAGGCTAGGCTCTCCTCCGTCTCTGTTGAAACAGCTCATCAGGCTAGGCTCTCCTCCGTCTCTGTTGAAACAGCTCATCAGGCTAGGCTCTCCTCTGTCTCTGTTGAAACAGCTCATCAGGCTAGGCTCTCCTCTGTCTCTGTTGAAACAGGTCATCAGGCTAGGCTCTCCTCTGTCTCTGTTGAAACAGGTCATCAGGCTAGGCTCTCCTCCGTCTCTGTTGAAACAGGTCATCAGGCTAGGCTCTCCTCCGTCTCTGTTGAAACAGGTCATCAGGCTAGGCTCTCCTCCATCTCTGTGTGTGAAGAAGATGGATGACGCAGGAACTCTTTCAGAAGATGACGGCCTGCCCTGCAGCCCACCAGAGTACTCCACCCTGCACACTGTCCTGGCTGGGGTGTCCCACAGGGTACGCATCATTATGCAGTCAGGACTGGCATAGTATTCATGGGGTTTGTGCGGTCAACTTCATGTTAGCGATCATTGCACCAGATTAGCTACGTAGCTAATTCTTGTCTTCAGTCCCTATTATAATTGTGTGGTATGTACTACGTGACTGCAGTCACACTGTCCCTGGCACATACAATAGATATACAATACATACCACACATTCATGCTTCATGAAAGCTACCAAGAGGATGACTCCATGCAGTCATGCTTACTTCTACAGCACAGGAGGCTGTTGAGGGGAGGATGGCTCATAATAATGCCTGGAATGCAGTGAATGCTATTAAAACGTATGGAAACCATGTGTTTGATACCATTCCAGGAATTTCGTTCCAGCCATTACAATGAGCCCGTCCTCCCCAATTAAGTTGCCACCTGCGGTCTACAGATCTATTACTGCCAATCACCCTTTTTCTAACTGCATTGTGTCTCATCCCATCTGTCTCTAATTCCAGTCTTCCAAACCGGTGCAGAGGAACAGCTCCCTGAGTCTGGAAGGGACCGACAGTGATGAAGACCAGGTAATAACCAGTTATCCATGTCTCTCGTTTACTTCTTTGTTTTTGTTATGCGCTTCCTGTTCAGTGGACACGGTGAACAATCTTCCTGATCACCATGACCAATCAGAATACGAGTGGGCTATTTTGTCATTTTGATTTTAAGAATAAATGAATGTCCTCCAGACGAATTCCATGAGTTGATGTCTCAGAGCACATCTTTCTTTTGATGAGGTATGAAAGCTTTCATGTCAGATGCAGTGTTGAGCAATAGGAGTGAATCAGGATGGAGACATTGTTGAGCTTCATACATCCACAATATGTAGACCAGTGATGAGCCCGTCCTCCCCGTTGGTCCGGGGTGCAATTTCAAAGCTTGGTTGTGCATCACCAGTCACTCAATTAGCCCATGTCAGCAAAAAAAATGTGTGATTGGTAAGTTAGTCTAGCGGCCAGCTATCTAAACTTGTAGTAAGCATGGTCAAACTACCGACCGGGCAGGGGCCCATTGATCATCAGTTATCATATTAAAAATGGCAAATCTTTGCCTCCACACTATGGCAAAATGTGTAGAATTGCACGTAGCTTCTATTACTTTTCTATCAATGATGGCAGACCATTTTTCTCTTCCGCTGTCTTTTCCACATAGCCATGAGTTTAACAGGTCAGAATGGAGGGGAAAACCTCCAGAGAGTACCTGACTCCATTCAGCATTTTAAAATCTAATTTGGTTTGTAAACCACCAGTGTAGATGAACAATAAAGTGCTTACAGTCCTTCCCAACAATGCAGAGAGAAATAATATAAAAATAATAACACAAGGAATAAATCCACAATGAGTAACGATTGGATATATACATGGGGTGCCATTACCAATGGATGTAGAGGGATATCGGGTAGTTGAGATAGCTATGGACATATAGGTAGGGATAACGTCTTAACTGATGCCTTGTGGGATGTCAGAAAGATAGGGGATAGTCCCATGGGCACATAAAACAGGACTACTATATCTTACCATGTGTGATTTTCAGAAGTTGGTGACTGTTCATCCTCAATGACACACACAGACACACACACACACAGACAGATGCAATAGTTTGTGCCTGAAGCCCCAAATAGTTGTCATGTGCTTGTGTTTTGCCTTGTTTGAGATGTTTCAGCTTGACCCAGAGCTGTAACAAGCTAGAAGATGGTTTTTCAAGCCATAAGAGGGAGCGTACTGTTGAACAAGCCATAAGAGGGAGCGTACTGTTGAACAAGCCATAAGAGGGAGCGTACTGTTGAACAAGCCATAAGAGGGAGCGTACTGTGGAACAAGCCATAAGAGGGAGCGTACTGTGGAACAAGCCATAAGAGGGAGCGTACTGTTGAACAAGCCATAAGAGGGAGCGTACTGTTGAACAAGCCATAAGAGGGAGCGTACTGTTGAACAAGCCATAAGAGGGAGCGTACTGTGGAACAAGCCATAAGAGGGAGCGTACTGTGGAACAAGCCATAAGAGGGAGCGTACTGTGGAACAAGCCATAAGAGGGAGCGTACTGTGGAACAAGCCATAAGAGGGAGCGTACTGTGGAACAAGCCATAAGAGGGAACAAGCCAGCGTACTGTGGAACAAGCCATAAGAGGGAGCGTACTGTTGAACAAGCCATAAGAGGGAGCGTACTGTTGAACAAGCCATAAGAGGGAGCGTACTGTTGAACAAGCCATAAGAGGGAGCGTACTGTTGAACAAGCCATAAGAGGGAGCGTACTGTTGAACAAGCCATAAGAGGGAGCGTACTGTGGAACAAGCCATAAGAGGGAGCGTACTGTGGAACAAGCCATAAGAGGGAGCGTACTGTGGAACAAGCCATAAGAGGGAGCGTACTGTGGAACAAGCCATAAGAGGGAGCGTACTGTGGAACAAGCCCACTAAGAGGTTGAAGATGTTGACCTGACAGTAATATTGCTGTGGAACAAGCCATAAGAGGGAGCGTACTGTGGAACAAGCCATTCAGAGAGGGGAGCGTTGAGCTCTGTTGAACAAGCCAAAACATGAATTTACTATGTCTAATGATCTAATCCACTGCTGGAACAAGCCATTTAAGAGGGAGCTAATGATCTAATCTGTGGAACAAGCCATAAGAGGGAGCGATCTAATCTGTGGAACAAGCCATAAGAGGGAGCGTACTGCTGGATACAATACCCACAAGCCATAAGAGGGAGCGTACTGTTTAATTTTTATATCTAATGATCTCCTCTGTGTGCAGCGAACACAATACACTGAATGAAGCCCAGCACAAATCTTTAGTTGAAGATGTTGACCTGACAGTAATATTGCTGCATGTCATTCTACTGCTATGTTTCTGCAGGATGTATTGTTTAACTAGGAGAGAGGAGGGGGGGGGGTGTCTCCTGTGTGGTCTGAATTCATTCCAATAGTTTTCTCTTGCATTCAGACTGTCTGCTACAAATGGGGACATAACACAACTCTGCCAAGTTGAGCTCTGGTTATAGTCTGGCTATAGAACAAACAAAACATGAATTTACTATGTCTAATGATCTAATCCACTCTGCTGGATACAATACCCAACACAACACATTTAATTGACTATATATCTAATGATCTAATCCACTCTGCTGGATACATTAACAAACACAACATGAATTTACTATATATCTAATGATCTAATCCACTCTGCTGGATACAATAACAAACACAACATGAATTTACTATGTCTAATGATCTAATCCACTCTGCTGGATACAATAACAAACACAACATGAATTTACTATATATCTAATGATCTAATCCACTCTGCTGGATACAATACCCAACACAATACATTTAATTTACTATATATCTAATGATCTAACCCACTCTGCTGGATACAATACCCAACACAATACATTTAATTTACTATGTCTAATGATCTAACCCACTCTGCTGGATACAATACCCAACACAATACATTTTAATTTACTATATATCTAATGATCTAATCCACTCTGCTGGATACAATACCCAACACAATACATTTAATTTACTATATATCTAATGATCTAATCCACTCTGCTGGATACAATACCCAACACAATACATTTTAATTTACTATATATCTAATGATCTAACCCACTCTGCTGGATACAATACCCAACACAATACATTTCATTTACTATATATCTAATGATCTAACCCACTCTGCTGGATACATTAACAAACACAACACATTTCATTTACTATATATCTAATGATCTAACCCACTGCTGGATACATTAACAAACACAACACATTTCATTTACTATATATCTAATGATCTAACCCACTGCTGGATACATTAACAAACACAACACATTTCATTTACTATATATCTAATGATCTAACCCACTCTGCTGGATACAATAACAAACACAACACATTTCATTTACTATATATCTAATGATAACAACATTAACAAACACAACACATTTAATTTACTATATATCTAATGATCTAACCCACTCTGCTGGATACAATAACAAACACAACACATTTCATTTACTATATATCTAATGATCTATCCCACTGCTGGATACATTAACAAACACAACACATTTCATTTACTATATATCTAATGATCTAACCCACTGCTGGATACATTAACAAACACAACACATTTCATTTACTATATATCTAATGATCTAACCCACTGCTGGATACAATAACAAACACAACACATTTCATTTACTATATATCTAATGATCTAATCCACTGCTGGATACATTAACAAACACAACACATTTCATTTACTATATATCTAATGATCTAATCCACTGCTGGATACATTAACAAACACAACACATTTCATTTACTATATATCTAATGATCTAACTCACTCTGCTGGTTACACAGGGCAAATACACTGTTATGCCCATAATCGGAGCAATCCTGTTTGGTAATATGTTCATGTTTGTGTTAAAACAGTATAGTGTATATACCAGATAGCTATTTATCCTA
Organism: Oncorhynchus tshawytscha; assembly: GCF_018296145.1. Lineage (NCBI taxonomy): Eukaryota > Metazoa > Chordata > Actinopteri > Salmoniformes > Salmonidae > Oncorhynchus > Oncorhynchus tshawytscha. The sequence continues at coordinate 69,565,809 of NC_056436.1, read as the reverse complement.
AGCATCCATTTTTAGTATGAAAGCAAGATGATAGGTGGCCCATTGGCGTCTTCTTTTGAGCTCACTATTCCTCACTGTCGGATTGACAGGTTGTCATATCAGATCACTTAAAGTAAGTCAGGGTGTCACTGAAGGTCATTCACCCTCCTGTCTCCCCTCCATCTCTTTACCTTTTAGGGTGAATTGTTGTCAGAAACAGTAGATTAGAACTACATTCCAATGGGCTGAGCGCAGAGGCCTGTATTTGTTCAGCTAATGTATGGGGGAGCCAGGCAGAAAAATGCCAGGATGTAGGTCTGCTTGGGACTTCAGTGGCTGGGTATTTTTAGCTGCTGAGAGGTCTTGATAATGGCATCCCTGAAATTGTTTATCCAGCTGTTTAGACAGTCAATCCTCCCTCTGATTGACATTGTTTATCCAGCTGTTTAGACAGTCAGTCCTCCCTCTGATTGACATTGTTTATCCAGCTGTTTAGACAGCCAGTCCTCCCTCTGTTTGACATTGTTTATCCAGCTGTTTAGACAGCCAGTCCTCCCTCTGTTTTGTTTATCCAGCTGTTTAGAATCCTCCCTCTGTTTGACATTTTTATCCAGCTGTTTAGACAGTCTTCTGTTTGACATTGTTTATCCAGCTGTTTAAACTGCCAGCCAATGCTCTCAGGAAACTAGGGTTCATCTGTATCAGGAGAACCACAATACAGCACTCTTGAATCTGTTTAGCTGGTATCTGGCATCAGCAGAAAGTTGTGATGTGTGTAGACAGAGATGTCTGAAGACATTGAGGTTGTAATAAGTTTATTTACTGTATCAAAATGGCCTCTCCCGTCATGTGTAGATGTCCTGTGAGACGGGCTCCAGATCGGTCAGTCCCCTGGTCTTCCTGCCTGTAGACTTCAGCCAGCCTGCCAGTCCCATGGGCTGTCTGGACAACACTGCCGCTCGCCACCGCCTGGCTGTCCGACACAAGGCCTGTGCCAAGACGAGGAAACCCACCACTGTAAGATATGTCCATCCCCTTCCAACACAACCATCCGTTCCACTTCCCTAGCCAACACACCCCCACCACCCCTGTTCCACACCTAGCCTAACTCTGATCACTAGAGCAGAACCCCTCAAAAAATCTATCCAATGAGCCAAGAGAGTCCAGCCCATGTAGCCCAAACACAACACACCAGCCTGCCATCAGCGTGCGTGGCTCATGAGTCTACGAGATCTGTGTAAAACATGGAAAGCTGGAAAGCTTAATAATCTTTAAAGGAACTGTATTGTTATTAATATGAAAATACTCTTCTCTGTTCAGAGGGTTGATGGCAGGGCTGAGGGAGAATCATTCCAGGAGGAAAGACAGAATTGTATCATTCCAGAATCTGTGGAGGAGGATGAGGAGGAAGGTAATATAAATTATCCTTATCACAGTAACATTACACAGATGTACAAAAGCGTACATATTAGTAAAATATCAGAAAGATGATCATTCTTACCCAATACAATGACTGATGACAGGATAATGATATAGGAACTTAGTGGGGCTCTGCTCTGATGTAGTTATGTATGTTCCAGATGTGAAACGCGAGCAGGCTGGTGTTGCGGAGGAGGAGCAGACAGATTGGGTCGTGGTGTCCCAGCAGGCCGAGCGGCCAGCCTCCGATGAAGAGGATAAGCAGGGTGTCCAACAGGAATTGTCTCATGCTCAGGATGCCCCCTCCCTCTCCATACAGAATGACTCTGACTCTGAGGAATGTCTTTCATGCCAGGCTGAGGTTTCAGCTCCCCGGCTCCAGACTGCCCTACTGCTTGGCTCCATGAAGTCTCTGGAGCCCCCTACTGGAGATGACTTCCTCCTGACCCCTCCTGGGTGTGAGGTGGCTGTGGAGGGAGGCTCTCTACTCCAGGAGGTGTTGATCTCCCTCAAGGGTCCACTGACATCTGTCCTGGGGCTGGAGACAGAGTCTGTGCTCCTGGAGGTGGAGGTGAACATGGAGGGGTCAGAGGCTGAGAGCGGGGTGGATGAGCTGGCATTGAACCCACAGGAAGAAGCGTGTCTCCCCAGTGATAGACCGGACTACCCAGCAGAGCCCGGAGAGGAGGTGGAAGATGAGCCTTATGAATCTGAGGAGGAGTTAGTGGTGGAACGTTTCAATCCAAAGGAGGAAGAGGAAGATGCCGAGGAAATCAACCCTGAGTACTTAACTAAAGAAGATCAGGACATGCCTTCAGTGGAAAAGGAGGAAGAAGAGGAGGGGGCAGAGGTAGAGGAGAAGGAAACAGAGGAGGTTGTGGAAGATGAGAGGAGGGAAGAGGAGGACAAAATGGAGCCAGACTCAGATGTGCCAGTGCAGACAGCCTTATTGGAGCCAGGGGAGGAAGAGGATGTAATGTCAACCACTGTGGAGGATGATTTCCAGCAGGTTCCAGACAGAGACCCTGAGAGAGCTTGTGAGAGCCCTGAGCGCACCAATGAACTGTCTGACCAAACAGTCACAGACATAGCCTGTCTCCTCCAGCTGCCAAACAGCAGTACACCTCCTCCAGAGTCCCTGGACCAGCCTGAGGCCCCTGCACACACCACACAGGACCAGGAAGAGCCCAGTGTAACAACTGACCAGCCCTGTATAACCAGTCCCAGTGCAGCCGCCGGCCCAGAGCAGAGCCCCCAGGAGCACTGCAGGGGACCAACTGCCACCGAGGATCCTGGGAAACCATCTGGTGGTTCTGAACATAATAGACCCAGGTACACCATTGCCCCTGCCTGGCAAAGGTTGGCTACCAAAGAGCTAACCTCCCCTTCTCCATCTCCCTCGGTCACTGTGCCTGGGGCTGTGGAAGCAAAAAGAGACCCCCCAAGTGGAGTGGAGCCACTTAGCCCTGTGGGTGCTGATGTCCCTGCTATTCCCATCCCAACACAGAGCACCACAGCACCCATCATGTCACCTGAAGACACTCCCCCTGCAGCCCAGGAGGAAGAGACCCCTGAGAATCTGTTTGGTGTCAGGCTGAGGAAGACCTCTGTGGGTATGCTTCGCTTCGGCTCCGAGACTGAAACTCCCCCTGCATCCCCAGTACACTCACTTCCCATAGAGCCACAGAGGGCCTCGTTCACTGAACCACAGTCAAACAGCAAACCTGCCCTGCCCAGAAAGCCCTCAGAGCTGGATGGTATGATCAAGCCAAAGAGAATACCAGGTACTAAAACCATCTTAGTCACCATCACACCAGTCAGTGTTTCCAGACATGTGCTATTTGGCATATCCTTCACTTGCAAGGTCATCTTTGTTTATATCTATTTTACAATGTTGAGCTTAAGACTTCAGATGACAAAACATTTAGCCTGTGTATGTTATAGGAATATGGACTCCTGCTGTTCTAACTTTGGACTAACAATTCATACTGAAACAGGGCCATGAGTGTTGTTCAGAGCTGACTTATTGAGAGCTATCTAAACATAGACTTATTAACACCAAGGAGAGATTCCTCCATATGACTATTTAGAGCAACAAATTAGTTGGAATAATATTACTTTTCTACATTTTGCCTTTCATTCATTCGCACCTCTATCTTTCATTTCCACTCCAAAGAAAATCATTATGCCAAATGAATTTACCAGGCAGCTCCTATATATTCCACACCAGTTGAAGACATTTCTCCTGTGTTCTTTTGTTTCAGATCTGTCTGTGGGTCGAGAGCCTAGTGGGGGACCTGGTGGGGGATCTCAATCGTCAAGCTGGATCTCAGTGGCCAGACAAAAGCAGAGGATCTTAAAAGAGAACTCATTGGAGGAAACCACGGATAACAAACACCCTGCAGAGATGGTAGGGATGGTGCATATTGTTTCATGTGTTCTTTTGTTTACCGAGAAGCTTACTGTTTGAGAGAGGACAACAGTTGACTCGTCAATCAATCCATTCATTCATTTGTTCATCCAGTCCTCACACTTGAGCAAAATACATATTTTTGATCTTGTGCACACTGGGCAGCTCTTTATCATTTATTTTGACCCAATTACTAGATGTTTTATGACTGGCTATAAAGTTGTATAGGTTCCATTTACTTTGTTATATTGGAATGAATAAGTACATAATTCAAACTCTTCACAAAACCTACATTTCCAGGAGGAGTTTTACAGAAAACAATCCATTCGTACATTGACAAGGCCTGTCAGCAAAGACCAAGCCAAGCCTCCAGGATCTCCTGTTAAAGGTTAAAGGACTCATCAGTATTCCACTGCTACACACATGCATCGCTTTCTTATTGAAGTGTTTTCATTGTTCTCATAAGTGTGATTGATCCACTGCTGCCCCCTTGTGGACCACACCTGCAAATAGAATGTTCCCATTGATAATAATCCCTACCTGATCACTACTAATCTTCAATTACATGCCTGAAATAGGACTCAAAAAAAATATTATAGGCAATTTTGATAAAAATGTACTTTTTGGTAGGACTACTTTTGGGGGGACAATGCTAAAAGTCGTATCTTTAAAGATGTTCTCTGCTCGTTGTCCATAGTGTTGTGTTCCCTGGAGATCTCCAAGCCTGTCGTGGTTGAGAAGGAAGGGAAGAGAGCCCTGGCTCACCCAGCCCCTACAGCCCTGGCTCAGGACGAGCCCCCGTGGTTGGCCCTGGCTAAGAAGAAGGCCAAAGCCTGGAGCGAGATGCCCCAGATAGTGCAGTGAAGATGGGCCAAACCATCCGTCCGCTGATGGATCAGAATGCATTTGCACACCCAGAGTATAATTTTGTTTTCTACTTCTTCTGCTGTTCTAATACCTTCAAGCTTCTGATTGGTCAGACACTGAAACCCTCAAATCACACGCTGCAGTGAAAGGAGTGAGTTGGGAATTGGGCCAAATGAGTAAAGGTTTTGAATTATTGATTGATACGGCATACAATTGGATTCAGTTGACATGATATGTCTTTAAGTAAGACAGACCCATGACTAAATTAGTTATTTGTTTTAATTTGTTAACTGACAATGTCGGTCTGTATGAGGTGAGGTTCAGTTGTGTCAACCTTAAACCTAGCCTTGATCTTTGATTTGGGGATGAATAAGCATGGATGGAAAGAAAGAGATGAAGGTTTCTTCTTTTTATTTATTAAATCTCATGTTTGATGTATTTTTTTATTTTTTGTATTACCTTTAACGTGTGTACATGACTTGTACATAAAATGTTCGGTAATGAACAAATGCTGTTTCTCTTTGTCATCTGAACTCAAGAACAGTAAAATACAAGGAAGTTACATCTGACAGTTGCTCCTCTTTGTACCTACTGACAATCGAACTGACAAATATAGTTTATCACAGATATTTTTTTTTACTGTTTAACTGATGCCCCACTTCACATTTGAACCCCCCCTCCTCCCCCAAAATGGAAACCGATTTATTTTAAACTATTATTTTTGACGAATCGAAAGATTCACTTTGTTTTTGTGTGGTAGTTCGGATTCGGTTAAATCGTGTTGGACCAAATCATGGGTAGTGATTCCTAACAGTAACCCTAGTATTATTATTTTTTTACACTGGATTCAAATCGTATTTTACTTATTTATTTGCTCACTCGCCTCACTGTTCTAAAAATGAACTAATTTTATAATGTATAACAGTGGAACAACCTTACTGTAGTGACCCTGTGTTTTATAAGCGCGGATGAGAACTCTGCCACTATAATTATTTTGTGGCACAGTGAATATCCCACTTCTGACACCACGCCAGGGTAATGAAACAGGCAGGGAGAGTGAGCTTGTTCCCTCAACCTTTTGGCTCAATTAACGAATTTGTGAATATACAGTGGGGTCCGCAATTATTGAATTCATTGATAAAGAGCAAAAAATACTATTAAAAAAATAATACAAATACTGAGCTATATTGTATGAAAATAAAGTTAAATTACATTATTTTTTACTAATACAATTGGAAAGGTTTTATGATTTTTGGAGAACACGTTGGGAGGGATCTTAGACCAGTCCTCCATACAGAATCTTTCCAGATCCTTGATATCCGTCTGTGCTTATGGCCTGCCCTCTTCAATTCAAACCACAGGTTTTCATTGAGGTTCAGATCCGGAGACCTTTAAAATGCTGCTGCTCTCCCAGATCGATCTCTTCAGTGTCCTTGTGGGACCAAGAAAGGATGTTTGCATAGAGTGGACACTTTGCATCGGCAGCACACACTTCAGTGGACACTTTGCATTGGCAGCACACACTTCAATGGACACTTTGCATTGGCAGCACACACTTCAATGGACACTTTGCATTGGCAGCACACACTTCAATGGACACTTTGCATCGGCAGCACACACTTCAATGGACACTTTGCATCGGCAGCACATGCTTCAGTGGACACTTTGCATCGGAAGCACACGCTTCAATGGACACTTTGCATCGGCAGCACACATTTCAATGGACACTTTGCATCGGCAGCACATGCTTCAGTGCTCTGGGAGTATTTATAGCCCTGTGAGTTTGACACTTCATTATCGAGAGCTGTCCTTCATGACCCACAACAACCATTACTTTTACCACCTTCTTCATCTAGATATTTTCAACTTTCTAGGTAAAAAAACACAATTTATACACAAATGATGTGACTCCATTACAGGGTGTCTTGAGAGTTGATGTACCCATGTGTTTTGTAGTCATCAAATCTTTGTCAAACATTGATGTTGAGGGAGAATCTAAGCAATCAAATATTGTTATTTTTTTCAAAAACAAGGGAACAGATCATTGGGACTCCGATACCATCTAGATTCAGTGGCAGTGGAACTTATAGTGATCTCATTCTGCCCACCAGTGGAGTCCAGACTGAAGGTGCTGGGATGTACTGCAGGTGCTGAGGGAGAATTGAAGAGACAGTGACATGGAACACTGACTGAACACCCACTTAGGAACCCAGACAGCTCCTGATGTGGGCCACCAGGCTGATAAAAATACAGAGGTTGACAGAGAGACAGAGCTGCCAGGTGAAGGATGGAATCTGAGCATCAACAAAAGCCAAATAACTGTTTCAGCTCAGAGCATGGGAGGACTTGCTGCTAGATCCGTATCGGTCCAACAGAGCATCGAGATTAGTGCAACTGCAACTCTTCTCTCTCCTTCCCATTGCAGGATGACCACTAGCACACACAGCAGAGCTACTGCCACTCTGAGGATGTTGTCTTGGGGTTAGCTTGCTTCTACTATATGTTGGTGCTCAACCTCATCTTCAAAAGGCTGTTAAGTGAGGGTTTCATCATCACCGTGATTGTTCGGCTGCAGAACTGTCACCCTGAAGCGTTCTTCAGTATCTACGGTCACTGGCAAGGTTTGCTATTTGATGTGGTTACAGCCAAGGTTGCAACGCAAACATAATACAAAAATAGTAAAGGGGGAAACCCAATAAAACATGCTTGAGCATTGCAATAAAAATAAACAAATCTTTGTTTTGAGAATTTCTATTCAAGGTACAGACTGACTAACTCTAGCTTTGACTCATTTTATGCAACCCAAAGTTATTTTATTGAACTACAAAAATTCTTCTGAATTACCAAGAAATGTTGATTAAATACTATTACCTCAATTTAAAGCAGAGTCTGTGATTAGCTGGACTGACCAACAGTACCAGTCAAAGGTTTGGATACACCTACTCATTCAAGGGTTTTTCTTTATTTTACTATTTCCTGCATTGTAGAATAATAGTGATGACATCAAAACCATGAAATAACACATATGGAATCATGTGGCAACCAAAAAAGTGTTAAATCAAAATATATTTCAGAGTCCTCAAAGTAGCCACCCTTTGCCTTGACGACAGCTTTGCACACTCTTGATGTTCTCTCAACCAGCTTCATGTGGAATGCTTTTCCAACAGTCTTGAAGGAGTTCCCACATATGCTGAGCAGGTGTTGACTGCTTTTCTTTCACTCTGTAGTCCAACTAATCCAAATCCATCTCAATTGGGTTGAGGTCGGGTGATTGTGGAGGCCAGGTCATCTGATGCAGCACTCCATCACTCTCCTTGGTCATATAACCTTACACAGCCTGGAGGTGTATGTTGGGTCATTGTTCTGTTGAAAAACAAATGATAGTCCCACTAAGAGCAAACCAGATGGGATGGCGTATCGCTGCAGAATGCTGATGTAGCCATGCTGGTTAAGTGTGGCTCGAATTCTAAATAAATCACACAGTGTCACCAGAAAAGCACCATCACACCTCCTCCATGCTTCATGGTGGGAGCCACACATGCGGAGATCATCCGTTCACCTACTCTGCGTCTCACAAAGACACGGCGATTGGTTCCAAAAATCTCAAATTTGGAGTCATCAGACCAAAAGACAGATTTCCACCAGTCTAATGTTCATTGCTCGTGTTTCTTGGTCAAAGCAAGTCTCTTCTTCTTATTGGTGTCCTTATTGGTGTCCTAGTAGTGGTTTCTTTGCAGCAATTCGACCATGAAGGCCTGATTCACGCAGTCTCCTCTGAACAGTTGATGTTGAGATGTCTGTTACTTGAACTCTGTAATGCTTTTATTGGTGCTGCAATCTGAGGTGCGGTTAACTCTAATGAACTTATCCCTTGTAGCAGAGGTAACTCTCGGGCTTCCTTTCCTGTGGCGGTCCTCTTGAGAGCCAGTTTCATCATAGCGCTTGATGGTTTTTGTGACTGCACTTGAAGAAACTTTCAGAGTTCTTAAAATGTTCCGTATTGACTGACCTTCATGTCTTAAAGTAATGATGGAATGTTGTTTCTCTTTGATTATTTGAGCTGTTGTTGCCATTGTCTTTCATCAAATAGGGGTATCTTCTGTATATGACCCCTACCATGTCACAACACAAATGATAGGCTTAAACGCATTAAGAAGGAAATAAATTCCACAAATTAACTTTTAACAAGGCACACCTGTTAATTGAAATGCATTCCAGGTGACTACCTCATCAAGCTGGTTGAGAGAATGCCAAGAGTGTGCAAAGCTCTCATCAAGGCAAAGGGTGGCTACTTTGAAGAATCTCAAATATAATTTATAAATATAAATATATTTGTTTAACACTTTTTTGGTTACTACATGTTTCCATGTGTGTTTTTTCATAGTTTGATCTCTTCACTATTATTCTACAATGTAGAAAATAATACAAATATTTTAAAAAGCCTTGAATGAGTAGGTGTGTCCAACATTTTGACTGGTACTGTATATGAAACTCAAAGCATACCTTGTTGATCCATTAGAACTGCAGTAGCATGGAAACGAAGTCAGAGGGAGCATTAACACTGCCTGTTGCTATTAAGCCATTCTTGCATTGCACAGTACACATTCCACATACTGTACCTGAAAATACCCTTTAGTTTGTAATGACTTAGATGGAACTTAATTTTACATGATATGATTAAGCAGGCACACTCCCTTCCTTCCTGTGTACTAGTATTTATAACTAAGTAGCCTACTGTACCCAATTACATGTTATACAACCACACTTGGAACGGCTTGGCTCGCTTGACCTTCTTGGGCTGCGCTGCCATTGCAAACCTCTGTGCCATTTTCTGTTGTGTTACACAAGCACATTACTCACATCAAGGGCTTTATTATGTCTAGTGAATAAGGCACCTACACACCAGGTGGATGGCCCGGGCCAGGTACTGTTATATAAAGGCTGTTCAGCTGCAGCTGTCTAAGTGCAGATATGTCAGCCCAGCCATTTGCTTCTATGGTCAGAGTGTTGAAGGGTTACAAACCTTATTAAATGCTAGGTATTATTTATTTTTGACAACTTAGTGAATTGAGCTTCACCTCACTAAAGAAGTGTGATTCTACAGTTTTCCTGATGTCCACAGTGTCCACTTTTTGACTAGTGGACCGCACTGACAGTGACCTGGCTGGAGAGGGGGTATTTGTTACATCATGCACATAAAAGCATGTACAGTGCTGTGAAAAAGTATTTGCCCCCTTCTAATGTTCTCTACTTTAGTATATGTTTGATACTGAATGTTATCAGATCTTCAACCAAAACCTAATATTAGATAAAGGAAACCTGAGTGAACAAATAACACGATGACTTACTTATTTCATAAACAAAGTTATGCAACACCCAATGCCCCTGTGTGTAAAAGTAATTACCCCCTTCCACTCAATAACTTGTTGTGCCACATTAAGCTGCAATGACTCCAACCAAATGCTTCCTGTAGTTGTTGGTCAGCCTCTCACGTCGCTGTGGAGGAATTTTGGCCCACTCTTCCATGCAGAATTGCTTTGACTCAGGGACATTTGTGGGTTTTCAATCATGAATTGCTCATTTCAAGTCCTGCCACAACATCTCAATTGTGATTAGGTCTGGACTTTGACCAAGCCATTTCAAAACTTCACATTTGTTGCTTTTTAGCCATTTTCATGTAGACTTGATTGTGTGTTTTGGATCATTGTCTTGCTGCATGACCCAGCTGCGCTTCAGCTTCAGCTAACAGATGGATTGCCTGTAGAACTCTCTGATACAGAGCAGAATTCATGATTCCTTCTATTAAGGCAAGTCGTCCGGGTCTTGAGGAAGCAAAGCATCCCCAAACCGTCACACTACCGCCACCATTATGTCTGGCGAAAACTAAATGTGAAGTTTTGGAATGGCCTACTCAAAGTGCAGATCTAATCCTAATTGAGATGTTGTGGCAGAACTTGAAACGAGCAGTTCATGCTTAAAACCCCACAAATATCACTGAGTTAAAGCAGTTCTGCATGTAAGAGTGGGCACAAATTCCGCCACAGCGATGTGAGAGACTGATCAACAACTACACATGTTGTATTCGGCGCATGTGGCAAATACAGTTTGATTTGATTGCAGCTAAAGGTGGAACAACCGGTTATTGAATGTAATGGGGCAATTACTTTTTCACACATGTGAATTGGGTGTTGCATAACTTTGTTAATTAAATAAATAAAATAAGTATATATTTTTGTTATTTGTAAACTCAAGTTCCCTTTATCTAATATTATGTTTTGGTTGAAGAGCTGATAACATTCAGTATAAAAAATATGCCAAGACAGAGAAGATCAGACAGGGCAAATACTTTTTCATGGCATTATACTTCCAGATGACAAAAGTGGTTCGAAGAGGGGAGATAACCGAGGCACTGACTCATGAAATCTCTTTTGTGTTCCACAACCTTCCATTTCAGCCCATGGGTTAAGCTTGTGTGCATGGGATGTTTTGTTGGAGGCACAGACCACACATTCCCAAGAGTCAGGAATGTTTCAGTGGCAGAGATGTTTCCTGTGTTTCAGCTCATGTTGCTTTTGAAAAGCCTTTGCAATCTAATGGCCCCCTCATCTGGTGGTTAAAGAATCTGTATTTATTTAATTGAATTAGAGTAGACAAGTGTAATGCAAGATAAGACTATGGCCACATACACAATACAACTTGTACAACTGATGTAAAATGCATTTGACATAATGGTTGTGAGACAACAGTCTGCCTGCACAAAAATCATTACACAATCATTGGGTCGTGTCTCCATATTGCCTGTGTAAAAATGTTTTTGCGGACAAACTCTCTGTTGTATCACAACTGTTGTCACATGTTGTAAACTAGGATGTGTACTCTTTAGTTTGACTATTCCTCATCACAGACAAAGCTTTGAGGGACACAAAGACAAACCCTGCAATATCCGCTGCAATATGATAACCATTATACAACACTTTGATTAGGCACATTAAAATAGCATGCATTTATTCGGCGGCTTAAGGTTGAGGGCAGGCTGTCTGCACATTACAAGCACAGCCAGCCCAGTGTGACAGCATGGAAGTGTTGGCAGCATTGAAGCGATAGGAGACAGTATCGAAGCCAGAGCCCACCCTCTGTGCCATCCATCCACTGGCAGCATCTCAGGCCTATACATGGAGCACCTAACACTGTATCATATGAGCTTGTGGCACACACAGTCACACACTTCTCACATGGGCACACTCTAGCCCTTTGACACACTGCCCTCTCTCACGCAGTTTCCCACACTGTTTACAATGGATGATCTAGCACTAAGTGTGAGTTCTGTCGTTACATCAGCACACAGACAGGCACTTAACCTCCCAGATGCCTTTTCTGGGTAAGTTAGGTAACCAGTTTTCCCACAATGCACTGCTTTGCCCTACTTCTGTCAGTGTGCTACATGTTTTATAAAATTGGGGGAAGGTGTATCCGCCAAGTTCCAATAGCAACCCCTCTAGTGGCCTTATCATTTCAGTTACATAACCTTACTTGGCGTGTAACATAGGACTAGTGTTATGTGGCCAGTCTGGCTAGGGCACGCTGATGAGGGATCTGTTTTAAGGTTTATGCTGAGAAAGAGTATCTTTATACTCTCTAGTTCCAGTGGGGCTCTCAGTACAGTTGAATAATATCTGGCTTAGTCGCTTCACACCTTTGAGATCCCATTTGTCATTCACTAAAGTTTGTTTATGCATTTTTCTGTCCTGAACAAACAAAGTCCCTTGCCATTTTGGTACGATTCCTGTACCGACTGCTGAAAAATGCCCTCTCTCAAAGGCAGAACAAGATACCCTGATCCTCTGCAGATGCTAACCCCATTTCAAAGTTTACGTAACGTCTGACTGCCCCGTTATGTAAGCCCTATTAAATATATCCCCATAGCTTCTCCCTCCCTCACTCCCACCAGACTGCTAATTACATTGGTGCTACTTGTCCCCTCTTCCTCGGAGTCCATTATCCCTCCCGGTCAGGGAGGTGCGGTTCGGTATGGGTAAGGTCATCTCCTCCAGCAGAAAGGCAGAGCTGCAGAATGTGGGGCAGTGGGGCAAGGGGAGTGGAATAGTGTTTCCTTCCTCCTGAACCGTGACCTACATTCACACTGTTGTGTAAAGTCAATGCAGCCTTACATAAGCTTTCTGTTATGTCCCAACATTCTAGACGTTTCTAAAGAGCTATATTGATACTACTTTAGACTAACACATAACCAAAGGAGAAAAATGTTGAACACGAGACGAGACAAATGAAAGACCATCGGTTTAGCTCTTATTCCACTAATTAAGAGCCTTTTTTATTCAGACGTGTGTTTTCTGTACATTGTATAACATTGCAATGACTACATTTCCATCAAAACAGAAATATAACGTCAGATAAGATGCCTACAACATACATTCCAATTTTTTTTGTAGAGACATACAGTTCGAGGCAATTATACCTGTGTTATACAATCACCCAAAAAAGACTTCATCCATGGTCACCTCATCTCCATAGAAACAAATGACATGTCCATTTTAATTAGCATGTTCTGTGGTGGAAGAGCTACAGGTCAGTGTGACAGAGGTAGAAGGCTTCAATCATTAGAGCAAGGTTCAATGTGGAATTCAAAAAGGACAGGAAGATACTACCGTTGAATTTCTATTGTTTTGGCATTTTCTGATGTAAATGAGAAGAATGCATCTTTGCATAGAATGTGGCTTACATGCAACAGCCATATCAAATGTATAGACATGCAAATGTGTGACGTTGGAGAGGAAACATAATCTACTTGAATTGACATGCCAATCAATTCACTTTTATCCTGACATTTTTTAACTCAACCAAGGCTCAATGTTGTTGTTGTATCTGAAAGTCCAGCTGAAAATACTCAAATTGTGTTCTTGCGTTGAGATGATTTTCATTTAGTTGGGATAAAATACACAATATAATACCAATATTTGTAACAACAACATTACTCACAATAAACCAGGACTGGAATTGTTTAAATGACTGTTTTTCTCCTCAGTAATAGTTTGGACTTTAAGCCAAGTCTTCCTCGGTGGAATGCTACCTTGAACCCTGAATTCTGCTACATAGTTTGAGCTTTATGGTACTGGCATCATGGAAGAAATCCAACTTAAGGCACTAAATGTTGAAAAAGATTAGAAATCACTGAGTGTTTGATGCTACCGTTTATGAGGACTGCCAGTGGACAATAACTGGAATGGCAAGATGACCGTTCAAATGTCAGAAATAACTATTCCAACTCCTTCATGAGCTTTTAGAATGGTTAGACTGCTGCCTGTTTCATCTGACTGTAATGTGTGTTCGGAAAATAATTTCAGAGTGTTTTGGGCTTAGGTCAGGACAACCTAATGCAAAACGTTTTTCTAAAACCAAACTGAGAATAGTGGAAAGTGGTAATAGTGGCAAGGCTGATAAATCCTGCATGCTCTACACGTTGATATTTCCCTCGTCTACAGTTATTTGCATGTTCACATTCATGTCGTTGTCTTTTGTATACAAGCCAGGAATCAAGCTGCACAAGTGGTAACCATTATTGCAATCACTCTGAGTTTGTTCGTCACGTGCGTCATCTCTAATTTATGACCATATATGTTGCAAATAATAAGAGACTAGGCAGCCCTATATGAATACAATAACTTACACTTGGCCCTTGGAATACAAAACATAATTGTTGTTCATTAACACATTTCCACCAGATTTAACAACAACATAACCATCCTGGTTCAACATTGTCTGTATAAAAAGGTGATCATCATAACATAAAAATAACAGTAGAAAACTATTTTTTAAAAGTGTCAGACAAAGAATCATGTAACGTCCAACAAAACAATAAAAAGGTTTTCCTTTCTTAAAGGCAAATCCCACGACCCATCTTTGCTCACCATGTGAGTATCACTTATGCTGCTGCTGCAAAGTAGGTCATATAAATAACAATACACATTCCATCGTAAGTAGGAGATCGCCCCATTCAACTGGAGGTGTATCACACTCATCTCCACCAGAACAGGGAGGAAATCCTGTTATCTGAATGATAGAGTTAAAGCAGCAGCAGAACCTGTTCTGTATCGGCATTTTGTTCACTACCTTTCTACATTTTCAGGGGTTTTGGTTTTGATAATATGTCATTTGTGGTGGTTAACAAAGCCTATGGAAATGTAAAAAAGTTATCTATGTAATAGTTTAGAGTTTGTCATCCCTCCCAGGCATGTAAACATGTTACATGCACATGCTGTGTTTATAAATAATAAAGAAAAACTAAATCAATCATTATTGTCTTCAAAGCACACTGATTAAAATATTCAGTCCATAAATATCCTCTTCTAATCCTTGGAAGGAAGAAATAATCAGCATCACATTTTGGTCATCTAATCAAAGCCCACTTGCCAATAACCTATTTACGCAGAAGGCTTTCGTTAACATTTGGTCTTTCTGACAAAACAGACATCCACATGGAGGAGATGGATGGTTGTGTGAGGGTTGGAGTCACCGAGAGGAGCGGTTGCGGGTCATGAAGAGGAGTACTCTGCGGATGCCACTGAGTCTGTCCTTCAGGGAGGTCAGGGCAAGGAAGGGCAGCTGGGCTCGACCCTGCAGAGGAAGGACTGCCAGCAGCCACCAGCACCAGGACGGCCCATTGGGGCTGGCCTACAGGGGACAACCAGAAGAATCTATCCATAACCTGTTCAATACAAACTGTGTCGTATCAAAATAGAGTGAACACAAATACGATCTGTATCCAGAGTTCACATATTTACCTGTGGTTCAGAGTTTTTCTCCGGCATGGGCCCAAAGTGACCCACGATCCTCTCCATCTGTTCTGCTCTGAGGGAGTTGACCCAGATTAAGGCCTGGTCGTACACTGCATCATGGAGACTCTGCAGCTCCTTCTCTGTCACACCCTCCACCTATACAGAACAAAAACAGCCTTTATTAGCACAGCTAGATACACTAACACACTTTAAACATGTTCAAACAAGTTCAGAGAACATTCACGCAAATGCTTGAGTTTATGTGATTAACAAATGACCTTAATGTCTTCCAGGTATTCAATGTCTGCTGTGTTGTACCCATCTCTCTGGTGGTGCTCAATGACTTTAAACCTTCTTTTCCCGATGGTGTCAACAACGGAGCGGCCATCTGCAAAGAATTCCACGTTTCGGATCTCCAGGAGGCAACCGTAATCTGCAAATCTATGGGGAAGGAAAAAAAGTAGATATGGTAAGCAAATAAGACCAAAAATATGCTTAAGGCATTCACAGGGGGACCAAACAATAAAATAGGCTATATAAAGAAGTTGCTTATACAAAATGACATGCAAGACCTGCTCAGTTCTGATAATACCCTAAGGCCCTCAATGGGGACAAACAAGAGAATTAACCCAATGGGGCCAGACAAGAGAGTTGACCCAATGGGGCTTCTGAGTTGTTAACATGAACTGCCAGATGATGCCGATGTCCCCTGTCTGACTGGGGAACATGCAACACAATGTCTCTCTGATTTGTACAGGCTTTACTCACCCTTTGAGGTTATCATCGAGGCACATTCCAAACTGCTTGGTGCCCATCTCCATACACCTGCGGATCATCAGCCGGTAGCAGGGCTCGAAGACGTGAAGAGGGCATGGAACTGTGGGGAAGGCCATGGTGCAAACAAATATAGGCACGTTCTTGTTTAGACTGCAAAAGAAGAAATCAAAGTAGAGAAAATGATTAGTTTGAGGAAATAATATATCCAAAGTTGCCATGTTACATGTCTTTGTTACACAGTACTGGATCAATGGGGTAGTGTCTGTATGCTGACGTGATTTCTTACTTCGATAAGTCTGCAATCTCCTCCGCGTTGACTTTCTGCCTATCTATGAGCTCGGATGGCAGATACGTGCAGATGAGGTTCTCCACCAAGACAGTCTTGTTGTATTTACTTTCTGACAGATACTCTTTCAGATCCATCTTGCAGAGAGGACACTTGGGGTTGTAGTCCAGACATCGCTCGAGGCATTTCAGACAGAAGGTGTGTCCACAAGGAGTGGTGACTGGTTCATAAAAGAGCCTAAGGTATACCATGGAGAGAAAGGATACTCAGAACGTCTCACACTACTCTAGTGTTGATTACTTTCAGGTTCTTATTTATAGTGCATTGCATGTCAATTAGAATGTTTGATAATGAAATGTAAGCTATAATGGTGAAAATAAGGCTAGATGTTTACCAATGAATCTTTATGATTAATACTATCAGAAAGGAAGATTGATATCTTGTGTTCACTTGTAAAATAACTGACTTGTATCAGGCTGAGAAAATAACTTTTAATCCTAGAATATCAGAATCAAAAGCAGAACACTATATTACTATCCTTTTAGCCTTCAGCTACAAGTATTGTCATGGATGGTAGTACTTACCTCATACACAGAGAACACTCCAGGTCAGTCGGGTCTATGAGGCCAGCAAGCACTGTACTCCAGGAAGTTGCCTGTTCATTCTGGGTCACTTCTGTAAAGGAGAACCATTTGAGTTAGAATGTGAATCTCAACGACTACTTCACTTACAGTAGACATCATGCCAATAAAGCTCCATTGAATGGAAGAGCAGAGACAAGAGGCATTTAAACTTACCATATCTGGAACGCTTGCAGATGTCACTACTGTCCACTTGGCTGTCCTCGGATGAGCTACGTTTGAGGAAGACGCTCCTGTTGGTGACGCTGGGATGGCAGACATTCACCTGATTTTCTGTTTTCTTTCCGCTGCATGTCTCAAACGAGCCATCTGTCTTAGATTCACTCATCGTGGGCGACAACGTCAACTTCTCGTCAGAGGCTATGATATTCTTGTATTCCTGTGAGAAAGGGTGATGATAGGACATTTTAGTAAGTTCATAAGTTCATGAGCTCAACTACAGGCACTATATGATAGTACTGTATTATATAGAAAAACTCAGAAGATAGATGACTTCTCTTACCTTGTAAGATGTGGTGATGATGCAGCTTGGGGTGTTCAGGGCGCCACCTTTAAATCTACTTCTGGAAGATAGTAGACTTGTGCAGTCCAGGATTCTTTTGTGTACTTGATCAGTGACAGGGGCCAGGAGATCACTCAGAATATTTTGCGCCTCTGTTTTTGCCAGTTTACTCTCAGGGTCTAATGCAATGACGACCAGGTACTCTCTTAATGCTTCTTCACATTTCCCCAGAGTGACAAGAGCTTGTGCTTTTCTAATATGTCCCTGGAAGAAAAATAATGTTTAGTAATCAGTACAATCCTACAATTTCTTTGCATTGTGAAGTTCTGATGATAGATCTAAATTAAACATGGCAAAACATCCAACCCTCACCATGGACCAAAGAGGCATGAGCTTGCATGCCATCTCTGCATCATGGAGGGCATCCTGGTAATTCTTCAGACTGGAATTGATCTGTGATCGGTTGCTGTACAGAACATGGTCCCTTGGAGCTGGAAAATAAATACAACATACTGAAAATGATAATCTATTAATTATTCCATCATTCTATCATTGAATGTCACACAAGACCAGTGTTCTTTAGATCACAGTGAAAATGTGGGGATTTTTGATTGTTGTTGTTCAACATTTGAAGAAGTATATGTTTAATCAATAATGACAGTGGAACCAATACTCCTGTGTCTACTGTTGAACTTTAATTACCCTTGACCCACATTTATTTTACTGTTTGTTACACGATCGCAACAAAATGCCATGGCTCACATGTCACTCAATGTTTGGTCGCCAAGCCCAGTGTTTCCCAAACAACCCTGGCCTAGCCTACATAACATTTTATTTAACCTTCACACGCCCATGTCTGACAAAAGCACGACTCTCTCCTAATTAAGGGGTTATAGCCTAATAAAACAGGATACATTGTTATAATAATTTCCCCATCGAAATCTTACAATGTAGCGCAGTTTACACCACACGCTGCTGATTCAGCTGTCAATTAAACCAGCCCATGGGCACTGAAAACAGTACCCTACATACTGTTGCAACATTGCATAGGATTTCATTTAATTCCATTTAGAACATCGATTTAAATGAAAAGGTAAAATGCCATACCTATTTGTATTGCTTTGTTGTATTTTTCCAAAGCAGAATCCGTTTTCTCTGAATATAGTCCATTCCCCTCACGTCTCAGATGAACAGCAAGTAATTGAACTGGAAACCACTTTGATAACAAGTTACTAAGAACAACATTTACTCTATAATTGTCCACATCATTGAATTTGGTCATGTCATTGCACTCTTTGCAGCAGACAGGCGTTTTTTCTCTGTCCAGGCACTTTTTGCAAAAGCAGTGTCCACAAGGCAAGGTAACTGGCTCGTATAGAAATCTATAACATATTCTGCAGGTAAATGCATCATATCCAACGCAATAAGAGTTCGTCTCCTGCCTGTTGCTTTGACTGTGTGTCCCATCATTTCTTTTAATACTGTTAGAGAGATATTTAATAAGATTCTCCAGATGGACTGGTCGGAGTCTCTCGATTTCAGCCGCTTTTCGGTAGATTTCGAAAGCTTCGTTCAATTTACCAGCAAATGCCAAGGCATCGGCTCGTTTCACCAACAGATCTTGCTGCTTACCAGGGTCACGGAGGAGCAGCATTTGACATTCGTATATGTCTGCTGCGAGCCCGAAGTTTTTAGATTTAAACGCTTCTACCGCAAGAAGCAGCATACAATCTGTACTATCCGTTCCCATGATGACTGCTGTTGTGTAGTATTCTCGCGAAATTAATATTTCATTTTTTGGAAGTAACAGGTCGTTCTCTATTTATCTCATTTTCTGAGGTCTTCGCCCCTGTTCAGCTCACTACTCAGACGATATGATAGCACACCATAAATAATATTCTATTTTTTTTATTATAAATAAATAAAAGTTACATAAACTGTCATGTGACCACAGCCAGCTGTTTGTATTGGACAGGTTTCTAACGCGGTTGCCTAATAACAATTCAGTTGTAACAGAGCGTCTGGACTGAGGCGGTCAATGTGCTGAAATGGGTCTAATGCGTAATACTTGTATAGATGTACGTAGGCTGATGGCATTCCAACACTGGTCTCTTGGACAGTAGAGCATATGGCGCGGCAGGCTGCCTAGTGGTTAGAGCGTTGGACCAGTAACCGAAAGGTTGCTAGATCTAATCCCCGAGTAGACATGGTAAAAAATCTGTCGTTCTGCCACTGAACAAGGCAGTTAACCCACGAAAACACTCTAAAATAG
The DNA here is from genome assembly GCF_018296145.1 of Oncorhynchus tshawytscha. NCBI lineage: Eukaryota > Metazoa > Chordata > Actinopteri > Salmoniformes > Salmonidae > Oncorhynchus > Oncorhynchus tshawytscha. Next base: position 69,545,866 of record NC_056436.1, on the reverse strand, counting down.
GATTCTGAGAACCCTTTTTGGTTCCACCTCAAGGGTGATATTTGGAAGCAGATGTTCTACCAAATAAGGTTTTATGTGAACTGAAAAGGGTTCTATCTGGAACCTTATTTTCAGAGGGTTCTCCTACAGGGACAAAAAGTTCATAGCACTCAGAGAGTATGTTGCAGTAGGCTATAAAGTGATATAATAGATAGTCTATTATAATTACAAATTCTTAAGCTTGTTTTACTAATGTTTATTTACTTGTTATTTTACCAGGTTGACTGAGAACACGTTCTCATTTACAGCAACGACCTGGGGAATAGTTAGAGGGGAGAGGAGGGATGAATGAGCCAATTGTAAACTGGGGATTATTAGGTGACCGTGATGGTTTGAGGGCCAGATTGGGAATGTAGCCAGGACACCAGTGTTAACACCCCCACTCTTACGATAAGTGCCATGGGATCTTTAATGACCTCAGAGTCAGGACACCCGTTTAACGTCCCATCCAAAAGACAGCACCCTGGGGCATTTGGATATTTTTTAGACCAGAGGAAAGAGTGCCTCCTACTGGCCCTCCAACACCACTTCCAGCAGTATCTGGTCTCCCATCCAGGGACTGACCAGGACCAACCCTGCTTAGCTTCAGAAGCAAGCCAGCAGTGGCATCCCGGGTGCTATGCTGCCGGCATTAATGTGGCACATTAATAGGCACTGTGCTAGAGGCAGTATTACATGGAAAATGTGTTTTTATTCATTCAAGGACTAAAGTCTGTTAGTGGGTAACATTGTTACCCAAATTCCTCCACACAGGTAGGTCATCTGAGCTTGCAAACAAACTCAATCACATTTTCAGACAGCCAGGGACAGGTCAACCTTCTTTTACAGTGACTCTGAAAGTGGGCCATCGGTGTAACCCAGTCAGTCTAGACCTGGATGAGGTTTAGCCTTCATCCTGTGGCTGACCCATAACTTTCCCCCATGTCACCTTAGTATTTCTAGGTCAACTTTACTTTGAACGGTAATTTAAATAAACACATGGTTATAAACACAAACACATTTACTGTTAACACCATTATTAAGTCAAGTGCTAATAAAAATCTGATATTTAAAACACAACACCCATTTTAGTACAATTAATCATATTTAATATCTACAGTATGACATGTCAAAATCATATAAATCCTTTTTACAGCAAAAACCTTGCCTGATGAAACCATCTTCTAATAACCTTACTGACATGCACGGTTAATCTTGAATCTTCAAAACGCTTCTCTTCTCCAGATCGTTCATCTCTTTAAGAATAAGCGCAACGTTGTATCGGAGTTCTTGGAACTTGGAAACAGGCACCTAGGGAGAAAAAACCCAGACATTTTTAAAAAGGTAGACTGGTAGAATGACGTTGCCATGAGCAGCATGCCATGTTCTCTTCACTCATTTACAACGTGGTAGCCACGGAACCAAAACAGCAAAGAAGTTGAGCCTCGTGCTTCAACGTCAACGTCCTTAGTTGTTGCGGAAATTGACCCACTATGCTGTTTTCTTTCTGCATCTAGGTCATATTGCTGAGTCTACCTTTAAAATTACCCAATTGTATTGAAGGAAATATTATTATTAACACTATGAATGCTGATATCAAGCTCTGTCATACAAATGGACTATGGAATAAATGCAATGTCTGATTACTTGTTTGAACACAGTACAATATTTATGTTTGAGGGAAGTGTAAGATAAGATGTTGATAGTCTAAAAAAGATGTAGCTCATATTCTAGTCTAAACCATGTTGTACACAGTTGTATAAAGCAGGGACACACTGTTACATAGTAACCTACTTGCAACTGTGATAGGCCAACATATTTACAGGCTGAGTAATTACACACATCTTTACATGCATTAGACAAACTTAAATCAACCCTCACCCGAGTAAGCCAGTGAGGAGACGTGCATATGAAAGCCATAACCAGCAAGTTGTTTGTGTTTTTACCTCAAAGCGATGGGCCTTTCCATCTGAGAGCTTCATCTGCATTAAAATGGAGGGCTGCAAGGCACGAGCTAGGGAGCTTCCAAGAAAATAACAGACAATGTGATGCATGTATTATTAAATCAGAGCCTTCTAAGCAATACCGTTTGCTTTTTAAATTCTCACTACACAATGAAATGTGTTAACTATTTATCAAACCATTTATTGTACTACTATATAACGATACCACTGCATGCATTTTTTCTCAGTTTAATTCTCTGTTCAATTTCTCCATCAAAAAGTTGACCCTCCTATGTGATAGTGAACAAAGTATAGTGTACCTTGTTGATATGGCCACATCCACTCTCCATCTAAAATCCTTCAGGGAGGGTAATCGAGGCCCCTGCTGTGTAGCCACTGCCTCCAGTGCTGTTCGTCTGAAACCCCCCCCCCCAAGAGAAAGCAAGGGACAGTGAGCTGATCCACAATCACAGAGTGAGCACCACAGGGGTCTCTGTGCACAATAAACCCACCACTTAAGTGCTGGAAACCTGGATTTTAGTTTAAGACAAACCTTTTCATTAAGTTTGTCATTTCGTGCATTCGGAAAGTAAATAAACCCCTTGTTTTTTTTCAAAACTGTTACATTACAGCCTTATTAAAAAAATGATTTGATTGTCCCCCCCAGCAATCTATACCCAGTGGTGGAAAAAGTACCCAATAGTAGTCATACTTAAGTCAAAGTAAAGTTCCCTCTTAAGGATCTGCCCCCTTTTTGTTCTTTTTTTCTCCTCCAAAAATGACATACCCAAATCTAACTGCCTGTAGCTCAGGACCTGAAGCAAGGATATGCATATTCTTGATACCATTTGAAAAGAAACACTTTGAAGTTAGTGGAAATGTTCAATTAAAATGTAGGAGACCACCACATTAGATCTGGTGAAAGATAATAAAAAGGGGAATTCTTTTGTTTTTTTTGTTGTTGTTGTACCATCATCTTTGAAATGCAAGAGAAATGCCATAATGTATTACGCCAGCCCGAGCGCAGCCCGAGCGAATTTTGGCCACTAGATGGCAGCAGGCAGTGCATGTGCAAAGTTTTAGATCGATCCAATGAATCATTGCATTTCTGTTTAAAATGTTGTATCAAGACTGCCCAAATGTGCCTAATTGGTTTATTAATACATTTCCAAGTTCACAACTGTGCGCTCTCCTCGAACAATAGCATGGTATTCTTTCACTGGAACAGCTACTATAATTTGGACAGTGCAGTTAGATGAATCTTTCTGCCAATATCAGATATGTCTATGTCCTGGGAAATGTTCTTGTAACATACAACCTCAAGCTAATCACATTAGCCTACGTTAGCTCAACCCTCCCACGGGGGTCCCACTGATCCGGTATTAATAGAAAATTACTCAAGTAAAAGTCACCCACTAAAATACAACTTGAGTAAAAGTCTAAAAGTATTTGGTTTTAAATATACTTTTGTCTCAAATGTAATTGCTACAAAAAATAAAAAAATTCCATATATTACAGAATTTACTAATTAAGCATTTGTGTTTAGTGAGACCACCAGACCAGAGGCAGTCGGGATGGCCAGGGATGTTCTCTTAATAAGTGTGAGAATTTGACCATTTTCCTGTCTTGCTAAGCATAAACATTTTTTAAGTACTTTTGGGTCTTAGGGAGAATGTAAGGAGTAAAAAATACATTGTTTTCATATAAATAGTATAGTAAAAGTACCTATACCCCCCAAAAACAATTTAAGTAGTACTTTCAAGTATTTTTACCTAAGTACTTTAAACCACTGACAATACCACATAGTGACAAAGCAAAAACAGGCATTTAGGCATTTTTACAAACCAAACTTAAATATTACATTTATATAAGTCTTAAAGACCCTTTACTCAGTATTTTGTTAAAGCATCTTAGGCAGCTATAACAGTAGAGTCTTCTTGGGTATGACAACACGATTGTATTTGGAGAGTTTCTCCCATTCTTCTCAGCAGATCCTTTCAAGCTCTGTCTGGTTGGATGGGGAGTGATGTTCGATCGGGTTCAAGTCCCGGCTCTGGCTGGACCACTGCACTTTACTCCGTTCATCTTCCCACGATCCTGACTAGTCTCCCAGTCCTTGCCGCTGAAAAACAGCATGATGCTGCCACCACAGTGCTTCACTGTAGAGATGGTGCCTGCTTTCTTCCAGATGTGACACTTGGCCTTCAGGACAAAGAGTTCAATTTTGGTTTCATCAGACCAGAGAATATTGTTTCTCATGATCTGAGTCTTTACGTGCCTTTTGGAAAACTCCAAGCGGGCTGTCATGTGACTTTTACTGAGGAGTAGCTTCTACCTGGCCACTCTACCATAAAAGGCCTGATTGGTGGAGTGCTGCAGAGATGGTTGACCTTCTGGAAGTTTCTCCCATCTCCACAGAGGAACTCTGGAGCTCTGTCAGAGGGACCATCAGGTTCTTGGTCACCTCCCTGAACAAGGCCCTTCTCCCACAATTGCTCAGTTTGGCCGGGTGGCCAGCTCTAGGAAGTGTCTTGGTGGTTCCAAACTTCTTCCATTTAAGAATGATGGAGGCCACTGTGTTCTTCAGAACCTCCAATGCTGTAGAAATGTTTTGGTACCCATCCCCAGATCTCTGCCTCGACACGATCCTGTCTCGGACCGCTACGGATAATTCCTTCGACCTCGGGGCTTGGTTTTTGCTCTGACATGCACTGTCAACTGAGGGACCTTATATAGACAGGTGTGTGCCTTTCCAAATCATGTCCAATCAATTTAATTTAAATAAAAGGTGGACTCCAATTAAGTTGTGGAAACATTTCAAGGATGACCAATGGAAACATGATGCACCTGAGCTTAACTTCAAGTCTCATAGCAAAGGGTCTGAAAATGTACAGTACCAGTCAAAAGTTGACACACCTACTCATTCAAGGGTTTTTCTTTATTTGACTATTTTCTACATTGTAAAATAGTAAAGACATCAAAACTATGAAGTATAAATAATATCATGTAGTAACCAAAAAACGTTATTCAAAGTAGCGTCGCCTTGACGACAGCTTTGCACACTCTTGGCATTCTCTCAACCAGCTTCATGAGGACTACTTTACCAACAATCTTGAAAGGAGTTCCCACATATGCTGTATGCTGATCACTTGTTGGCTGCTTTTCCTTCACTCTGCAGTCTAACTCATCCCAAACCATCTCAATTGGGTTGAGGTTGGGTGATTGTGGAGGCCAGGTCATCTGAGGCAGCACTCCATCACTTTCCTTCTTGGTCAAATAGCCCTTACACAGTCTGGAGGTGTTTTGGGTCATTGTCCTGTTCAAAAACAAAATTATAGTCTCACTATGCGCAAACCAGATGGGATGGCATTTCGCTGCTGAATGCTGTGGTAGCCATGCTGGTTAACTGTGCCTTGAATTCAAAATAAATCACAAACAGTGTCACAAGCAAAGCAGCCCCACACCTCCTCCTCCATGTCCATTGCTCGTGCTTCTTGGCCCAAGCAAGTCTCTTCATATTATTATTATTGATGTCCTTTAGTAGTGGTTTGTTTGCAGCAATTCGACCATGAAGGCCTGATTCACAGTCTCCTCTGAACAGTTGATGTTGAGATGTCTGTTACTTGAACTCTGTGAAGCATTTATTTGGGCTACAGTCTGAGGTGCAGTTAAATCTAATGAACTTATTCTCTGCAGCAGAAGTAACTCTGGGTCTTCCTTTCCTGTGGCGGTCCTCATGAGAGCCAGTTTCATCATAGTGCTTTATGGTTTTTGTGACTGCACTTGACGAAACTTTCAAAGTTCTTGAAATGTTCCAGATTGACTGACCTTCACGTCTTAAAGTTCTTGCCATATAGGGCTATCTTCTGTATATCACCCCTACCTTGTCACAACACAACTGATTGGCTCAAACACATTAAGGAAAGAAATTCCACAAATTAACTTTTAACAAGGCACACCTGTTAATTGAAATGCATTCCAGGTGACTACCTCATGAAGCTGGTTAACAGAATGCCAAGAGTGTGCAAAGGCATCAAGGCAAAGCGTGGCTACTTTGAAGAATCTCAAATATAAAATATATTTTGATTTGTTTAACACTTTCTTGGTTACTACATGATTCCATGTGTTATTTCATAGTTTTGATGTCTTTACTATTATTTTACAATGTAGAAAATAGTACAAATAAAGAAACTGGAATGAGTAGTTGTCCAAACTTTTGACTGGTACTGTATGTAAATAAGCAAAAATGTCCATAAACCTGTTTCGCATTGTCATTATGGGGTATTGTGTTTAGATTGATGTGCAAAATGTTTTACTTTATACATTTTAGAATAAGTCTGTAACGTAACTAAATGTGGAAAAAGGGAAGGGGTCTGAATACTTACCGAATGCATTGTATAACAACAAAATGAATTGTGGGAATATAGGCTAATGTTAATCCATAACAAGTCAACATACCGATTGCCAAACACCACACTTGCAAAGTCTGTGATGAATTCCTCAGGTATCCTACAATGAAAGAATGGAATGTCAGCTGAAAACAATTCAAAACATGTCCAGATAATATTGACGGCACAGTATTAATAATTGCTTTGAATAATGTAGACTGCCAAGTGTAGTCAGTGTTTCATATTACGATAAATGCAACAAACAAAAAAACAACCTTTGGGTTAATTTACACAATGATATTTTGTAATAATGTGTGTATTCTCATATACCACCAGCTCCTTCTGTGATAGGCAATCCAAGATAAACAAATTATGGCTATTGTAGGGTTCCCCAACTGGCGGCCTTGTGGGACAAATTTGGCCCGCATGTGGTTTTATTTGGCCCCCTAAGTTATCTGAGCAAATAGACTGTAAAAACACCAGGAAATCAGCTTCAGGTGATTTTAATTTAGGAAATCTGTTTCCAAGCACTCCCACACAGTGACAGAATTGATCATATACAAATACGAGCAGGGTTTGAAATTATTATGTTTTGGTCAAATCTATTTGGGCTCCACGTGGACAATTTGCAGTCTACAATTTATTTGTAATTAGGCCCCTGACCATCCTTGGCTGAATCTAGTTGATTATCTCTGGCCTATTGTAAGCAGTTGTTCAATTCCTTGATACAGGCAAGATAAACTGATGCTTCACAGCTTTGAGATGTGATGAGGTGATACATGGAAGAAGCTACCTTAGTTCCCGTAGATCTTCTTTGAAGACCTAGAAGACATAAACAAAATATATTTTATTGTAGATGTTATGTAGGAGTCATGAAATCAGACGTCATCTAGAAATCCAATCTGACCATGGTCTATGAGTATGGTTTCAATACAACATAAACAATAACCAGTTCTTTACCTCTTGTTTTAACGATGATGTGGGGATACGTAATGCCTCTTTTAGGAGTCTGTACATTCCAGCCACAACATAACTCAACCGTTCTTCAGGGAGGGCAGCATTTTCCGCGATAGCCTTCATTGCTTCTCTGCAGTCCTTGCCCTCAATAGCACTCACCACCGCTGGGAATTGACACAAGAAAAGTGATGTCAAAATGGTTTGTGTGTGTGTGTGTGGACAAACGGAAGAGAAATTAAAACAAATTAATTTAACAATATACCAAAGTTAATGGCATGCAACGTAACAAACCTTTCAATATTTTTCTAAACATTTCTTGGTCTAAATCCTTCAGCTGTTTAGCCATGATTTCGATTTCTGATGGTATCCTTCCTCCCAAAAAACTTGAGTCTTTGGATGCACCAACCGCGACTTTGGCATGGCTTGACGACATTATACTTCATATATAGCTAAACTTTTTGAACAAACCTAAATGAGCGTAACCTCTTTTCAAATGATGATGTTTGAGTTGACTAGCTTGTCGGTTTATTTATTCCAGAAGATTTCTGTAATGGTAGATCACATGACATGCCTTCTTCTAATGGCGGTCTGCAAACAACCGTGCCTCTGCCGCCACCTACTGTAGTGGAGGGTGTGGTCAAGCATAGTTTACAGACTAGAATAAAATAAAACAAACAAACATACAAATAAAAATTAAACCCTCCTACCTAATCATGTACTCTCATAGCCTCTGACTAATAATCCCTTACACAAACTGTACATGTGACCTCCTCCTTTTCTTTCCTAGATTACTTTCCTTCTTTCCTCTCTCCCTTTCCTAATTTCCTTTCCTCCTTTCTTAGCTTCCCTTGGCAGCAGGTAACCTAGCATTACAGCATTGGGCCAGATGGTTCGAATACCCAAAGTGAGCAAGGCATTTAACCCTAATTTGCTACTATGGCTGACACTGTAAAAAAACACATTTCCCTGCACATATCTGATGTGCGCTCTTCCGGCGCCGACAGAGATGGCCGCCTCGCTTCGCGTTCCTAGGAAACTATGCAGTTTTTTGTTTTTTTTTACGTGTTATTTCTTACATTAGTACCCCAGGTCATCTTAGGTTTCATTACACACAGTCGAGAAGAACTACTGAATATAAGATCAGCGTCAACTTACCATCAGTACGACCAAGAATATGTTTTTCGCGACGCGGATCCTGTGTTCTGCCTTACAAACAGGACAACGGAGTGGATCCTATGCAGCGACCCAAAAAAACGACTCCGAAAGAGAGGGAAACGAGGCGGTCTTCTGGTCAGACTCCGGAGACGGGCACGCCGTGCACCACTCCCTAGCATTCTCCTTGCCAATGTCCAGTCTCTTGACAACAAGGTTGATGAAATCCGAGCAAGGGTAGCATTCCAGAGGGACATCAGAGACTGTAACGTTCTTTGTTTCACGGAAACATGGCTCACTGGAGAGACGCTATCCGAAGCGGTGCAGCCAACGGGTTTCTCCACGCATCGCGCCGACAGAAACAAACATCTTTCTGGTAAGAAGAGGGGCGGGGGCGTATGCCTTATGGCCAACGTGACATGGTGTGATGAAAGAAACATACAGGAACTCAAATCCTTCTGTTCACCTGATTTAGAATTCCTCACAATCAAATGTAGACCGCATTATCTACCAAGAGAATTCTCTTCGATTATAATCACAGCCGTATATATCCCCCCAAGCAGACACATCGATGGCTCTGAACGAACTTTATTTAACTCTCTGCAAACTGGAAACGATTTATCCGGAGGCTGCATTCATTGTAGCTGGGGATTTTAACAAGGCTAATCTGAAAACAAGACTCCCTAAATTTTATCAGCATATCGATTGCGCAACCAGGGGTGGAAAGACCTTGGATCATTGTTACTCTAACTTCCGCGACGCATATAAGGCCCTGCCCTGCCCCCCTTTCGGAAAAGCTGACCACGACTCCATTTTGTTGATCCCTGCCTACAGACAGAAACTAAAACAAGAGGCTCCCACGCTGAGGTCTGTCCAACGCTGGTCCGACCAAGCTGACTCCACACTCCAAGACTGCTTCCATCACGTGGACTGGGACATGTTTCGTATTGCGTCAGATAACAATATTGACGAATACGCTGATTCGGTGTGCGAGTTCATTAGAACGTGCGTTGAAGATGTCGTTCCCATAGCAACGATTAAAACATTCCCAAACCAGAAACCGTGGATTGATGGCAGCATTCGTGTGAAACTGAAAGCGCGAACCACTGCTTTTAATCAGGGCAAGGTGTCTGGTAACATGACCGAATACAAACAGTGCAGCTATTCCCTCCGCAAGGCTATCAAACAAGCTAAGCGCCAGTACAGAGACAAAGTAGAATCTCAATTCAACGGCTCAGACACAAGAGGCATGTGGCAGGGTCTACAGTCAATCACGGACTACAGGAAGAAATCCAGCCCAGTCACGGACCAGGATGTCTTGCTCCCAGGCAGACTAAATAACTTTTTACCTGCTTTGAGGACAATACAGTGCCACTGACTTGGCCTGCAACGAAAACATGCGGTCTCTCCTTCACTGCAGCCGAGGTGAGTAAGACATTTAAACGTGTTAACCCTCGCAAGGCTGCAGGCCCAGACGGCATCCCCAGCCGCGCCCTCAGAGCATGCGCAGACCAGCTGGCCGGTGTGTTTACGGACATATTCAATCAATCCCTATACCAGTCTGCTGTTCCCACATGCTTCAAGAGGGCCACCATTGTTCCTGTTCCCAAGAAAGCTAAGGTAACTGAGCTAAACGACTACCGCCCCGTAGCACTCACATCCGTCATCATGAAGTGCTTTGAGAGACTAGTCAAGGACCATATCACCTCCACCCTACCTGACACCCTAGACCCACTCCAATTTGCTTACCGCCCAAATAGGTCCACAGACGATGCAATCTCAACCACACTGCCCTAACCCATCTGGACAAGAGGAATACCTATGTGAGAATGCTGTTCATCGACTACAGCTCGGCATTCAACACCATAGTACCCTCCAAGCTCGTCATCAAGCTCGAGACCCTGGGTCTCGACCCCGCACTGTGCAACTGGGTACTGGACTTCCTGACGGGCCGCCCCCAGGTGGTGAGGGTAGGCAACAACATCTCCTCCCCGCTGATCCTCAACACTGGGGCCCCACAAGGGTGCGTTCTGAGCCCTCTCCTGTACTCCCTGTTCACCCACGACTGCGTGGCCACGCACGCCTCCAACTCAATCATCAAGTTTGCCGACGACACAACAGTGGTAGGCTTGATTACCAACAACGACGAGACGGCCTACAGGGAGGAGGTGAGGGCCCTCGGAGTGTGGTGTCAGGAAAATAACCTCACACTCAACGTCAACAAAACTAAGGAGATGATTGTGGACTTCAGGAAACAGCAGAGGGAACACCCCCCTATCCACATCGATGGAACAGTAGTGGAGAGGGTAGCAAGTTTTAAGTTCCTCGGCATACACATCACAGACAAACTGAATTGGTCCACTCACACGGACAGCATCGTGAGGAAGGCGCAGCAGCGCCTCTTCAACCTCAGGAGGCTGAAGAAATTCGGCTTGTCACCAAAAGCACTCACAAACTTTTACAGATGCACAATCGAGAGCATCCTGGCGGGCTGTATCACCGCCTGGTATGGCAACTGCACCGCCCTCAACCGTAAGGCTCTCCAGAGGGTAGTGAGGTCTGCACAACGCATCACCGGGGGCAAACTACCTGCCCTCCAGGGCACCTCCACCACCCAATGCTACAGGAAGGCCATAAAGATCATCAAGGACATCAACCAACCGAGCCACTGCCTGTTCACCCCGCTGTCATCCAGAAGGCGAGGTCAGTACAGGTGCATCAAAGCTGGGACCGAGAGACTGAAAAACAGCTTCTATCTCAAGGCCATCAGACTGTTAAACAGCCACCACTAACATTGAGTGGCTGCTGCCAACACACTGTCAATGACACTGACTCAACTCCAGCCACTTTAATAATGGGAATTGATGGGAAATGATGTAAATATATCACTAGCCACTTTAAACAATGCCACTTTAAACAATGCTACCTTATATAATGTTACTTACCCTACATTATTCATCTCATATGCATACGTATATACTGTACTCTATATCATCGACTGCATCCTTATGTAATACATGTATAACTAGCCACTTTAACTATGCCACTTTGTTTACATACTCATCTCATATGTATTGTGTTATTGACTTGTTAATTGTTTATTCCATGTGTAACTCTGTGTTGTCTGCTCACACTGCTATGCTTTATCTTGGCCAGTTTGCAGTTGTAAATGAGAACTTGTTCTCAACTAGCCTACCTGGTTAAATAAAGGTGAAATAAATCAAAATAAAAAATATACTGTACTCGATACCATCTACTGCATCTTGCCTATCCTGCTCTGTACCATCACTCATTCATATATCCTTATGTACATATTCTTTATCCCCTTACTCTGTGTATAAGACAGTAGTTTTTTGGAATTGTTAGTTAGATTACTTGTTGGTTATTACTGCATTGTCGGAACTAGAAGCACAAGCATTTCGCTACACTCGCATTAACATCTGCTAACCATGTGTATGTGACAAATAAAATTTGATTTGACAATAAAACATCTTTATAAAAAAAATCCTTCCTGACTTCCTTTCCTCCGTTTTATTCCCTAGATACTTGCACTCCTTTTCTAGCTCCCTATATTTTCCTCCTGTCTAGCTTCCTTTCCTCTTCCCCTAACTTGCTTGATTTTCCCCCTTTCCTAGTTAGGAAAAAAGTGAAAGAAATTGAGATAGGGGAGGAGGAGAGGAAAGGGAGGTAGGGAAAGAAAGGAAGCTTGGCAAGGATGAAAGGAAGCTAGGAAAATATGAATAGAAAGGAAACCAGGAAAGGAAAGGAATCTACAAAATGAAAGGAGTTCACCTGTATGTGGTAGGGGTTAAACATGGTCAGTAGATGGCGATAGTAATAAAATAAAAATAATACAAATATTCGTCACGTTCACATATTTAAATCAGACCAAATCAAATCAAATTGTATTTGTCACATACGCTTGTTAATTAGCAGATGTTATTGCGGGTGTAGCAAAATGCTTATTGGTTTTAGTGACAGGTGGGTTTTAGTAACAGGCTAGCTCTGTTTTATTTTTTTTTACAGAAAAGTAGTTTGATTTAGTTTTTAATTTATTTTGTAGTTTGTTCCGTTTTTCATATTTCTATAGGGGATTTTAGAACTACTTCATATAAGGTCAGTGCTCCATGTAGGCTTACCCTGGTGTGACGTTTTGATGACTACCCAAATCTCTCTCAGACAATGTCAATTTGATCAATATATTCACCCCTCCTCCTCAAATGCAATGCTAATTAGCAGCTAATGAGGCTATCATACAGAACTACACATCCTTTCACTAGCTTTGAAGTAATCGCTCAATGTGCAGGCTGGGAAAAACCTCCACATTTCTCCATGCAAACTCTCATTGACAAGTAACAAGTAACCTAGCAAGTAGAAATTATAGCCTTTTTAGTTTCTCGTGTAAATAATTGATGTGTTTTTCTCGTGTGTATTCTTGTTTAGCATTTTGAAAATGACTTAACTAGCTACTTTATTTTTGTAATTATCATTATTTTAATTGTTTTATTTCACCTTTATTTAACCAGGTAGGCTAGTTGAGAACAAGTTCTCATTTACAATTGTGACCTGGCCAAGATAAAGCAAAGCAGTTCGACACAAACAACAACACAGAGTTACACATGGAGTAAAACAAACATACAGTCAATAATACAGTAGAAAAATAAGTCTATATACAATGTGAGCAAATGAGGTGAGATAAGGGAGGTAAAGGCAAAAAAGGCTATGGTGGCGAAGTAAATACAATATAGCAAGTTAAAAAAAATGTGTATGAACTACGTGGAATATTTGTGAACCATTGGCTTCCCTGAAAACAGGTACTGACAGGAGGCTTAATGAGAATGCTAATTGGAATAAAACCTCAAGGTAAGAACTGATTTGTGTGAAACTATTTACAAGATATGCAGTGCCAACTCTGGGAGCATGTGGTCCTTGAAAACTCCTCTAGTCCAGCAATATGAGTCTGCCAGAGGTCATCACTTTGGATGGGAATGGTGATGGAGGCTTTGGTGGCCCACACAACAAAGAAGCAAGTGTCCCTTCCAGTGATGTGGAGCTGCCCATGGACCTGGTGCCAGTGTAACAGTACTCGTCTTGCGTTGTGTACAATCAGTCATCGACACGGAACTCCAACATGTAGCACCAGTCATGTAGCTGTATTCTGTTAGGAACGGCACAAAATTGCACGTCTCACCATCCAACTCTGCACTCACGCACGCTGGTTTGGTGCTTGTTCACTGGGCTAGTTACCAAAAGAATACAATTACAATATACAATATAATATCTTTAACAATGTACCTGTTAGTAACGGCACAAAATTGCACGTCTCACCATCCAACTCTGCACTCACGCACTGTACAAAATATATGAACACCCCCACCAGACACAGTAAGTTGCTAGCTAGTACTGGCGGGAATTCTTCACAACAAAATGCACAACAAATATTCTCCAAAAACCGCTGCATCTTATGTGTGATGTTCGAATAACATCTACAAACAATTTGATATAAATTGTACATTTAAATCATCACTTGAGAGTATAAAAATCACTTTTGATGTACAGTGCTTGGCAACCACCAACTTACCGCTGGTTTGGTGCTTGTTCACTGGGACGATTCTAACTGGAACATCCCCCCTCGTAAGCAAACTACGCAAACCAGCCAATAAGATGCCATGTTGAGTAGGTGAAGGCAAGACAAACTCAAACCAAAAAACCCATTGGCTTAACAATAAAGTGGCAAGGGGAATCACCAATATAACCCTGTTACACCAGTAAGGAGGGCCTTCAGAGACTGTAAGACCCTCCTTGAAGACCCTCTCTCCTGGATATAGAAATCCTTCGACTTCACTGCCTTTTAGCAATTAAAAAAAACGTTTTCTAACCTTTATTTAACTAGGCAAGTCAGTTAAGAACAAATTCTTATTTTCAATGACGGTCTAGGAACAGTGGGTTAACTGCCTTGTATTTCTATTAGTCAAAGGGGTCCAACTCAGTCTCTCATTAAGTATGGATCAGGGGTTCAAACAAACTAGGAGGTGGGCAGAGCCAAGCACGAGCTAGCGAGAGCCTATTGGCGCGTTCTAGCATTCAATTGCATATTTCCGTTAGGACACGCCCACTCTGAAGTGCGCAATAACGCAATTAGCCTTTGCACTCTAAACAACGTATTTTGGCAAAGGGTAAAGTCTACAAAACTTAGTCCACTATGTCCGTAATAGTTTTATAGTTTGGATAACAGAAAGTTGTATTGAGATTAAATGTTGCATCGATGAGAACATTTTCAGACTGTCGGCTAAAATCTATCTAATTTCATCTTCTCCCACTGCCGACCTCTTTGCTTCCTCTGGAAACGCCAAGTGGATGCTCCAGATTTATACATTCGGCGAAATAGAACAATGAAACAGATATCTGTCCTTCTAGTAGTCTTTTCCATGACATGCCATCTTACTTCCTATTTTCACTTGCAAGGGGGCGCAGTCGTTTTCAAAGCGTCGAATTGACGTGTGTGATTGCGGAGTTGCGTAGTGTTTGCAAATGGAGGAGGAAATAACTGTTTTTCTCTGAACAACTGCAGGTTTGTTGTTTGGTGAACTTCTTTCGACCAGTCCAGGTCTTCCGTGGCAAATAATGTTGGGCATATTATTAGCGAGTTGATTATTATATCGAACAAGCCAGCTAATGTTAACTCTCTGCCTTTTCGATTTCGCGGAGGATTTAGCTAGCGAGGCCTCGTTGTTTGCCTTCAAAATGATGTATTTTTCTCCCAAAATAACTAGCTAGCTAGATCATTAGCATGTAACATGTTAACATTTGAAATTGACAAGTTATCCATCTACTGTACCTTGTTAGTTAACTGACTCTAACTCGGAAGCTTGCTGGGGACGCTAGCTAACTAGGTAGTTAGCCGGTGTTAGCAATGTTTTGTTAACAGACCGCTAGTCGCTACGCTGCCAGTTAATTTGTGTTGCCAGCCAATCTCAGATACACTATGCACAAAAAAATGTGTCTACCGCTTCAAATGAGTGGATTCGGAAATTTCAGCCACACCCGTTGCTGACAGGTGTATAAAGTCGAGCACACAGCCATGCAACCTCTATAGACAAACATTGGCAGTAAAATGGTCTTACTGAAAATCTCAGTGACTTTAAATGTGACACCTTTCCAACAAGTCAGTTTGTCGAATTGCTGCCCTGTCAACTGTAAGTGCTGTTATTGTGAAGTGGCAACATCTAGGAGCAACAATGGCTCATCAGAGAAGTGGTAGGTCACACAAGCTCACAGAACGGGATCGCTGATGCTTGTAAGTGAGTAAAAATCGCCTGTTGCAACAGTCACAATAACTGTTCATTGGGGGCTTCATGAAATGTGTTTCCATGGCTGAGCACTGCTGGAGTGGTGTAAACTCACCGCTAATGGACTCTGGAGCAGTGGAAATGTGTTCTCTGGAATGATGAAACACGCTTCACTATCTGGCAGTCTGACGGATCTGGGTTTGGTCGAATGCCGGTAGAACACTACCTGCCTTTGTGGAGGAGGAATGATGAGTCTTGGGCTGTTTTTCATGCTTTGGGCTTGGCCCTTTTGTTCCTTTGAAGGGAATCTTAATGCTACAGCATACTACAACTTGGGGAATCAAGTCTCCACAGCAATGCTCCAACATCTAGTGGAAAGTTTTCCCAGAAGAGTGGAGGCTGTTATCACAACAAAGGGGGGACCCACTCCATATTAAGTCCCATGATTTTGGAATGAGATGTTTGATGAGCAGGTGTCCACATAGTTTTGGTCATGTAGTGTAGGTAGGTAGCTAATCTGCTTAATTATCCAAGTGGAAAGAGCCTTGTTTAACATTTCCCTGGCTAGCTAGCTACCTATAAAACATTTTCTAACTACACTTATTTCCCACTGTTTTTCTCAGGTGGAGAAAACGAAAATGTCTGAGGCTCTTTATGAAAAGTTCCTCTCTCCAGAGGAGCCCTTTCCACGGCTTCTGTCTCAGCGAGGGAACATCAGTGAGACGGGCACATTGGATGTCAGTGACTTTGGCTGTCAGTTATCCTCTTGTCACCGGACAGACCAACTGCGCCGCTTACATAGTAACAGGTAAGGCTGATGGCTAGCTACCTGTTTTTGACTTGCATTCCACTTTTTAATGCAAGACGGTAGTGGAACAGGCTAAACTAGCCACACCAAAATGTTGCTTTTGTTGACTGTTTTCAGATGGAACCTGACGTCTTGTGGAACCAGTGTGGCCAGCTCTGAATGCAGTGAGGAGCTGTTCTCCTCCGTCTCTGTGGGGGACCAGGAGGACTGCTACTCCCTTTTGGATGACCAGGAGTTCACCTCCTTTGACCTGTTCCCGGAGGGCAGCGTCTGCAGCGACGTGTCTTCCTCTATCAGCACTTACTGGGACTGGTCAGACAGCGAATTTGAGTGGCAGGTATGTGCCCCCCAATGTGATAACTTGACAAAAATATTTATGTTATGTTGGTAGTTGTTCCATTTGGGTTAATGTTTTTTGTTTATCCACAGTTGCCTGGAAGTGACATAACCAGTGGAAGTGATGTACTCTCTGACATCATACCCAGTGTTCCGAGCTCCCCATGCCTCTCCTCCAAGAGAAAGACCAAACCACATAGAAATCTGGATGAGCTCCCTTGGAGTGCTATGACCAATGATGAACAGGTATGGAGACCAGCTCTCAAATTCACAATGCCAGAATTGTAAAGCAGTGGTTGCAGATGTTATAGGCTTTGTCTCTCTGTCAGGTGGAATATATTGAATATCTAAGCAGAAAGGTCAGCACAGAGATGGGGCTACGAGAGCAGTTGGACATCATCAAGATCATTGACCCGTGTGCACAGATATCCCCCACAGACAGCGAGTTCATCATTGAGCTCAACTGCCTGACGGATGAGAAACTGAAACAGGTGAGTGAATAGCAAATATGGTACACACTTTTTTTTAAATATTGGATTGTGACACTGTGCAGTGTATTCACATCTAAAGAAATAGTACAACTTTTCAGATGTAAGTTGAACCTGAAGCTTTAACATTCCTATCCTCCAGGTGAGGAACTACATCCGGGAGCACAGTCCGCGGCAGCGCCCCAGCAGCACCCGAGACAGCTGGAAGAGGAGTGGCCACAGCAGTGCTAGCACTAGTGGGGTGAGCAGCAGTAATGCTAGCTTGGTCAGCAGTGCCAGCAGCTCCACCGGATCCACAGGCTCCACCGGCAACTCCACGTCCAACTGCAGCACAGCTAACATCAGCCGTGCCCACAGCGACGGGAACCTGTCCAGTGCAGCTGAACGCATCCGGGACTCCAAGGTAAGGCAGGGACTTCACTCTGACTGTTGAAGTTCACTATGGCTTTTGAATAGCTCCTCAAGTTTTCCATACCTACAGATTAAACCGCTACTAAAATTGAAATTGCAATTTGACTGAAATCAACAACATACAGTGCCTTGAAGGATGATCTTTGGAAACAGGATGCACCTGAGCTTTAAATAAAAACAGACAGAAGTAGGTATCCTCCCTAGAAAAATGGACCAATGATTTGGACATCTCCCTCGACAGGGAAGCTCAGAGGAGAGGAAAGTATCTACCAGCGCCAACAGCATCTTGCGTAATTAAAAACCAAATTTTATCTAGTATTACGCAGTATTTTATGTTTTGCTAGCTTAATCTCCCTCAAATAGGTTTTAAATAAAGAGATGAGTATTTAGATTAAGTAATCTTCCTTCCCTCTTCTTCCTGTAATTTATTGCCTGGTTGAGTTGTTAGCTTAAAAATGCTAAACTGTGCTAGCATACTAGCTACTAACCCACGGATGGGAGGCATAGACAAGTGGAAAAATAAACCAACACTGAAACGGAGGATGTTGACAAGGTAGGGGGAGACCTGTATTTTGAAAAAACACAAGGAACGAACGTTCACTTGGGAGGCTACAGTGAGGTTCAAAAGTATTTGGACAGTTTGTTTTAGCTCTCCACCAGCACTTTGGCTTTGAAATGATACAATGACTGAGGTTACATTCATGTAGAAGTGTTTAGAAGCATATTCTGAAAAGATCCTCAGATTAAAGCTGACACTGTTTACACTTTAACCTCATAGTCATTTAAAATCCAAGGTGCTGGAGTACAAAGCCAAAACAAACATATGTCACTGTCCAAATACTTTGGGACATCAATGTATGTATTCCTCCTTGCATTATTATTGCAATCACTTCCATATGGCGTCAATGTGGTGCGCGTTACTCTACATGAGGTATTCAAATGGGTTTCTATTTGATATGTACACACTCCTACAGTTTTGCACAGTGATAACAGGGAAATATTCTCAATATGTAGGTGACCTACTGTCGGATGAAGTGACCAGATATAATGGAAAATGGACCTCCTGCCTCAAGTGAAAAACATTACCCTACATTTGAGTCATGGAACCTGTAGCCTGAGCCTTTGTTTTGCACTGCTTGGTGTGCTGTCTGTTCTCTTGTGTGTGTGTGTGCTTGGTGTGCCACTGCCACACATTGCTTATCTTCTTGTCCTATTTGTGTTGGAAGAAACGCTCTAAGCAGAGGAAACTGCAGCAGAAAGCCCTGCGTAAGAGACAGCTGAAGGAACAGAGACAGGCCCGCAAGGAGAGGCTGAGTGGCCTGTTCCTCAATGAAGAGGTGCTGTCACTCAAAGTCACCGAGGAGGAGGACCATGGAGAAGATGTGGTGGACGTCTTCATGTGACAAGAATGAATGAGTCAGTGTTCCCTCTAAGCCTCACAATAACGTCCTCCGCTAACATCACAGCTGGTCCCACATCCTAGAGCCCCATTCACATTGAAGCAAAGCTGCCCTATTGGGACCATTCTTGAGTTCTAGTTTATATCCTTAGAATTGGACACCTGCACAGAATTATTATTTTTAAATGAAGCACCTTGTTTTGAAGAATCTAGTTCTTTTTTTTGTTCTTTAAAAAAAAAAGTTTGATTGTCATTAATCTATAAACATTGGTAGTATGATCCTGCTGAGGCAAAGCACTGAGCACTAATATTGAATGAGTATTCAAGTAAAACTACCAAATGTATCTTAAGATGAGGTTTAACTTCCTAATTCTGTGGTTCATTTAATGTTGAAGGCATAGATGGAACACTGAGTCACTGCATGGGAAGTTGTAACTCAATGGCAACAGTGATAAGTGCTTAAAAAACGCTTTTAAAAAAAATAATATTTTTTTATAAATGCGGTTAATCATAAAGAACAGTTTTTGCATCAAGTCTTCCCTTTAAGTTAAAATATGAAGGCTTACACATTCATAAATGCAACATGGTAACACAGTGTTCACCGCTAACAAATCTTTAGTTTTTTTCTTGTGTTTTGCGCATGGGGGCTAGGGTTGAGCATGACGTGTAAAATAATGCAGATATCCATTGCATTGCACACAGGAGATATTTTTATGTTGCCGAATGACATGAAACTTCAGTATGACTGTATTGTCTTTGAATGGGAAGGTATTTCATGATGTCTTGGCTTACTCTCCTTGGCTACTGATCCTGTCCTGTAGAACTCATTACTCTTTCAACTTCAACAGTTAACACTAACTGCTGTACATTAGAACATGTATTTACCTGAAGAAGCTTTACTTCGCTTTGTCTTTTCCCTGTATAAAGTTACGCATTAAAGTAATTCTGAAAACAATATAATAGATCAACTAGATATTGTGAGTAGATCTTTATTTTGAATGAAAGTGATGAATTGTAATAAAACAACTATCTCTGTGTATATTGTACCATTCATTCTAGGGAGGAAAGCTCAACGGACCAAGATGGGACGTTTTCGTTGGTTCTTTTTTGGAAGTCCAATTATAAATTGTATATACCACAACCATGTATTACTGACCTGACTGAGGTGTTGGAAATAGTGTTGCAGAACAGACGCAAACCAGAACTGTTTCTGTGTGATGTACTCAATAGTAATGTAACGCATAATGAGAAATAAATTGACATTGACGCATCATATTTTCCTTGACGTTTCTTTTCATTTTCATTAGAGAAATATATCCATGGATAAATTACTTCTTGATTGGCTTATGCAATGCAAATTGCAATGTCCAATATTTGTTACAATGGCAATTTACAGAATCTCAGACAAATTAGAATTACACCTCAATATAAATGTATTCACAAAAGACATGCTAAATTTAAGCAATAAGGCACCAGGAGGTGTGGTATATGGCCAATATACCACGGTTAAGGACTGTTCTTATGCGCAACGCGGAGTGCATGGATACAGACCTTAGCCGTGGTATATCGGCCATATACTACAAACACCCAAGGTGACTTATTGCCATTATAAACTGGTTACCGACGTAATTACAACAGTAAAAATAAATGTTTTGTCATACCTGTGGTATATGGTCTGATATACCGTGGCTGTCAGCCAATCAGCATTCTGGGCTCAAACCCCCCAGTTTATAAATGACTATTGCACATTTCATTTTACTAGCCTATACTTAGTCATTACATGAACTGGTTTCTTCTGGGGCTGACATTTCTTAAGACTAATATACTGTATGTCATTGTGTAACAGCTTGCAATGGCTAAGGCGTTCATCATTTGAGCTTCATTGCAGATCAGTTTCCTCTGTCATAGACTGAAGGTCAATAGGTAATGCATTAGAAGAAATACATTATAGGTTTAAACTGACACAACCCTTCTAAAGGGGAAGATAGTGTGTGAATGAAAGCAATGAAATTGATCTGTGATTAATCAGTGTGTTAGTGACTCCTCACTGTCCAGGGTACATTAGAAATGTGTTTGCTTAGCTCCATTAGCGTTATCTGGAAGAGATACAAGCACATACTCAGCTAGACTGTAATGGTGATGGAGGTGCCATATCATATTGATTGGATCCTAAAAAAAATGTCTATTCCACTTCCACTACCTAAAAACAGTGGATGCTAAATGATCTGATTAAACTTAGCTTGATACGATGTTAATCAAGGGAGTAATAGTTCATGTAGCCTATCTGAATTTAGAGACCTATTTCCCTGAAATTGATGTCTGAAACTCAATCAAATCTGGTTATTTTTGTCTGCAATTGGAATAAGGTATAGCAAGTATATCTATCACTCCAGTGTTTAATTGCTAAATTGTCATTATTTCGCCACTATGGCCTATTTATTGCCTTACCTCCCTAATCTTACTACATTTGCACACACTGTATATCGATTTCTTTCTTTTGTGTTATTGCCTGTACGCTTGTTTATTCCATGTGTAACTCTGTGTTGTTTGTGTCGCACTGCTTTGCTTTATCTTGGACAGGTCGCAGTTGTAAATGAGAACTTGTTCTCAACTTGCCTTCCTGGTTAAATAAAGGTGAAATAAAAAAACTAAAAAAGAGGAAGAGACGAAGCGAGATGATTTACTCCACCCAAAATCTGTCTTTGTGAGATAAGCCCTTTTTGTACGGAGGTCTATGAGGGAGAGTCGATTTACATCAGCCCTATCTGATAGAATATACGTTTTGTAATGTTTAGGCTGTTACGAATGTACTGATATAAGTGGATGCATGTGGCATTCCGGGCACTTTGAGAAAAACGACGACTGTAAGTTAGATGCGCCTGTTGTTCACACGCGCATCTGTCGTCTAATTGGCTAGAATGGTTCCACCTGATCTCCCCTGCCTTCTATCTTTGTGTACATGTATTTCCATTGTTAGACCAGCTACTTGGCTGTCTTGTCAATATAGTAGGTTATCTTTGGTATATCCCATTATTCCACTGCCATAGTTTTTGATGGGAGGTTTTAAATTAACATTGAAGTTAATTGGAAGCAGGTGCAGATTTCAATATAGGTGCTTTTCACTGTAATTAACTAGCAGGCATACTGGTGAGTAGGAGGGATGGGAATTGCCAGGGACTTCACGATACGATATTATCACGATACTTAGGTGCCGATAAGAAATGTATTGAGATTCTACATGTATCACGATTTATCAAAATGCTATATATGTTTTGTGTTTCGATACTGCGTTTTTATGGACATGTATTGTTCTGCGGCAGAGGGACAAGAGAGAGCTATAATAAAAATGAGTTTTGATCAGTCATGAAAATAAAATTCCTTTAAAGGTTGGCTGGACATTTAAAAAATAAGATTGAGGCCAAACTATGGGTGGTGAAATACTAACGCTTTGGCATAGGTACAGCAACTAGCGTTAGCTAACGTTAACTACCTTGCAAAAACGGTCTGAGAATGGCTGCCACAGGGAATGGGACCGTTGCACAATTGAGCCATCGACAATACTACTGCAACACAATGTAATGTCTTTTTTTAATCAATTCTCTGTTGGCCCAAACAATTGAATAGTATACAATTTATGGAGCAAGAAATGATGAAGAACTGATGTAAATAACAGGGCAACTCAGTGGCAGGAAACAGGATGCCAGAGCATAAGCTTCTTGTGATTATTTATACTTACAAAGAAACATAGAAATCTTACTGAGAAAGGATAGTCCCTTTTCAAATCACCACATCCTCTTTTCCAAGAAAAGCATCAGATACATTACTGATGAACCCACTATTTCTCTGAATTGCGCTGAGGGTGGCAAAGTCTGCATAACTTGAAAAAATAATCTGTATGAGAACAAGCTACTGCCAATGTTGCCGCTACCTTCTGTTTTCTGTAGTGTATGTACACAGACAGACTGTCCTGCAGAAACAAGTATTTGGTCATGCGTCATTGCCTTTCTGATGGTTGTATTTGTTCCCATCCAAGAGAATAGGTGAATCAGAGCCACAAATTGGTCCCTGTGCTTCTTACTGAATACTAAGCACACCAGCAATGTTTACAAACCTTATCGGAAGCAATACACTTCCATTCATGTATTTATTTTAAGAGAACATAATGTAGGAACACTAGTGCTGATGATATCAGTTAGAGCAGATAGGGTGAGTAAAGTTTATTTTGAAAATACGCTTGAGTCAAGATGGGGTCGTGAACATCAGTCTCATCACCCATGAAACATTTGAGTGGCCCCGGTCTGCATGGCTAGTTGAACAGTAATGGTCAACAATATGTGTGTTATTTGTCTGTTAAGGCAGGACCGAAGTCATTCCCATCTGATTTCAGCGGGCATTTGAAGCTTTGCAGTCATTTATTGCCTTAATTGTTTCCCATTGACAGGTAGGCTGCTCCTGAAATCCAAGCTGACTATTGTTTAGAGGAGCCTAACGGACTCATCTGTCAAATCATGGTGTCCCATTGTTAGCTGGTCTATTGCTTTTGAAATTGTGTTTTTTGTGTGCAAGACATTTGAAGGACGTTTTGATTGACCATCAACTAGAGTGATTGTTATGTCTCGATCCCTTTTAACAAAGTCAATAATGTTATCTGAAAGCTTGGTCAATATCATTTGTGGATGAACATAACCTGGAAAAAAGACATACGTATCCATATGCACTGTACTGTATTTGCCACTAGTTCCGTCTCTCACAGTTGAAGTGTACCTATGATAAAAATGACAGACCTCTACATGCTTTGTAAGTAGGAAATCCTGCAAAATTGGCAGTGTATCAAATACTTGTTCTCCCCACTGTATATAGTACAGGTATTTTGTAAGATGTCCAACATCTTTACATTCAATCAATAAACCATACAGGACACACTACAAATACTAAATCAATAAATCATACAGGACACACTACAAATACTAAATCAATAAATCATACAGGACACACTACAAATACTAAATCAATAAATCATACAGGACACACTACAAATACTAAATCAATAAATCATACAGCACACACTACAAATACTAAATCAATAAATCATACAGGACACACTACAAATACTAAATCATACCGGACACACTACAAATACTAAACCATACAGGACACACTACAAATACTAAATCAATAAATCATACAGGACAAACTACAAATACTAAATCAATAAATCATACAGGACACACTACAAATACTAAATCAATAAATCATACAGGACAAACTACAAATACTAAATCATACAGGACAAACTACAAATACTAAATCAATAAATCATACAGGACAAACTACAAATACTAAATCAATAAATCATACAGGACACACTACAAATACTAAATCATACAGGACACACTACAAATACTAAATCATACAGGACACACTACAAATACTAAATCAATAAATCATACAGGACAAACTACAAATACTAAATCAATAAATCATACAGGACAAACTACAAACATTTGAACTGAATCTGATGATGCTGACATTCAGCTAACAAAACACTGCACCAATATAAACCAAGCATGGACAAGATGGACTGGATAATGTCCCTTAATCTGTTGGACTACTGTCTGTGGACAGAGTACTGCTTGGTGTGGGCAGTAGCCTCCTGTCATTACCCAGTATGGCAGCTGGTCTGGTCTGGGATGGTCTGGTAGCTTTGGTCATCAGGGTTGGAGTGTTACCGGAAGGATTCATCACAGTTAAAAACCTTAGGAGATAAAGATAACTTCAGGTTCCTATACTCTTAGAAAAAAAGGTGCTATCTAGAACCTAAAAAGGGTTATTCGGCTATCCCTATAGGATAACCATTTGGAGAACCCTTTTTGGTTCCAGGTAGAACCTTATGGAGACTAAACCCTTTTGGAACCCTTTTTTCTAAGAGTGTAGTATATTGCATTTGGTGTTTTAATTTGTCATAGTCCCATCTCTCACATGGCGTTAGGGTTGGGTTTAGTCTGTCTTAACCATTACCAAGATGTGTAGCTATGCAAGTGTTTTTTAGTTCAGCCACTGAGTAAATCCAAATTCTAATCGCTACACATTACGTAACATATGTCCGGCTCAACAGAAGACTGATATATACTACCTGCTGAAGTTTGGATGGATAAGAGGATGTCCACACAGTGAGACACAGGCCAGAGTGCCAATATCCAGGGTTCCTACAGAGTCAGGCCCATATAGAGAGACTGTATGTGGGGTTCCCCCCCAGGATGGCTCCACCATAGAGGCCTGGTGCAGGGGGACATCCAAGTACAGGCTCAGGGGGTTGGTTAGAGGTAGCCCAGGGGCCAAGCTCAAAACACCAGCCTTCTCAAGCTTACGCCACTTGGCTCTGCGGTTTTGGAACCACACCTGGACACACAGGTGTAGCAAGTGGAGAAATGTCAGGAGCCTATTGATGGATCCATGTCTGACTACTATGTGTTGCAGCCTCACACTAAATAAGAATCAGCTCCAAGACCAACATTTACAGTATAAAGGGAAAAAACAAATGATTGAGTATGTGTACCTGGACCCTTGCCTCCGTCAAAGTTAGACTTGTCGCCAGTTCTTCTCTAGGGAAATAAAGAGCCATTGATCTATGAACAGTTTGAATTGTCTTTTAGAATAAACATGATTGAAAGGTGAGGTATGTGGTATACTACATAGCAACAAGACCCCCACTACTAATGTCAATAACCAGTAGTAATGATAGCATAATGTTATTACCTGGCAAAAATGTCTGGATAATGAGATTTGTGGAAAGCCCTCTCCAGTTGGTCCAGCTGGAAATGAGTAAAGGTGGTTCGATAAAGTCGTTGCTTCTTTGAGTTGATGTTGTGTCCATCTAGGCTTTCTGCTGTCAGCTGCTCTGTTGGGTCTCTGCTGGAGCCCAACTCTGTCTCTCTACTAGTATTTACTGGGAGCTCCATCCTGGTATCTTCTTGTAGCCGTGAAGTAGCTTTTTTGTTCTCCTCAGGAGCAATACGATGTGTTACTGATATCTGCTTGGACTTGTTGGATTGACTCTCAGTCCCTTTGAGAGATGTAGGACCCATTGTATCCACTGCTTGGAAAATGTGCACAGTTAGTCATTTATCATGTAACATAATTATTTTCACCTTTTTAGAAATTTCACCATTCACAAACGATTTCCCCTGCGCCACTTACAAAAGTTAATTGACAATTTTCCCTAAATTTAGTTTAGGTACAGTACCTCCTCTGTCGATCCCAGTGTCTTTGGTTGCATCTTTGCCCAGAATGGAATCAATCAAATAAGACGATGAAAATGTAAATGTCTGTAGCCCATGTGATGACTTCTGGTTTGTAGGATGGTTCTTCTTTTCCCAATCCTGTGGTTTAGGAGACCACCTTACAGCCCTCTCACTCATTTCTGTCCACTACGGATGAGATCTCTGAGGTACTCTGACAGAAGAGTTAGATGTGAACAAAGCATTGGCTCTCAAATAGTGGAAGCTGTGCTCCTCTCTATTGGTTCATCACTGTAGGGTTGTCAATGTCATTAGCATCTTTACTTTTCCATCTGCCAGGATAGGCAGGATGAAGACTTTATGTCCAGTTGTTTGTGAATTTGTAGATTGATAGCCCTACTTTACCATGAATGAGCAAAAATAAGTAATACTACTAGCAATATTAATATAATTTGTTTTTAGTATCAGCTCTAGCAATATAACAGTAGCTGTAATAACTGTAGCTGTATCCTTGTAATGGGGGTTGATAGGTCATATAATTGTTTATTGGTCCTGAATTATTTTATTTTGAAGGACTTCAATTTACTGACCATATAAAATAATTACACTTAATTTGAATTTTTATACCACTAAATTACATTCAATGATGATGGGAGATGAGTGCACTCTAGTGGCCACCTGTGGAAATCAATGTGGAAAGAAAAAGATAACTGAACCACAGTTTGTAAACCCAGAGGCGCAACATTGCGAGACTTCCGGGTACGCTTGCGAAACAGACCAGGCAGGGGTTTGATGTTGGAGAATCAAAGACAGAATGGAAAAATATTTCCTTAGTTGTTAATTTTCTCTAACTCTAAAGGCACAACCAAGATTCGAGCCGTCGTAAGTAGTTGAGCACGTTGTTACTCCGACCTCGTAAAAGTGACAAACTGACACGTATATAACTTTATATCGAACGAGTGCCTTTGATTTGACGGCCTGCACATGCGCAGTTCGCCGTGAGACGACCGTTAGACCCTATGACGTTTTTTACGCATGAGCTTAGTTAGTCAACGTAACCATGACATCACCTAAAAGTGTGATAAGGGATGTCTATTAGAGAAGCAGTTTTAGCCCGTCGTCATACTGTCTTTGTCTGAACAGTAATTTTGATCAAATGAAAGTTTATTGGTTGCCTACACAGATTTGCAGATGTTATCACAGGTGCAACAAAATACTTATGTTTTCTAGCTCCAACAGTCAGTAATATCTAGCAATACAAATGAAGTCGGACATTTACATACTTAGGTTAGCGTCAATAAAACTCCATTTCAACCACTCCACAATTTTCTTGTTAACAAACTATAGTTTTGGCAAGTGGGTTAGGACATCTACTGTGCATGACACAAGTCATTTTTCCAACAATTGTTTACAGACAGATTATTTCACTTATAATTCACTGTTCCAGTTTATCACAATTCCAGTGGGTTAGAAGTTTACATACACTAAATTGACTGTGCCTTTAAACAGCTTGGAAAATTCCAGAAAATTATGTCATGGTTTTAGAAGCTTCTTGACGTAATTTCAGTCAATTGGGGGTGTACCCGTGGATGTGTTTCAAGGCCTACCTTCAAACTCAGTGCCTCTTTGCTTGACATTATGGGAAAATCAATAGAAATCAGCCAAGACCTCAGAATTGTATTTTTAGACCTCCACAAGTCTGGTTCATCCTTGGGAGCAATTTCCTAACGCCTGAAGGTAGCATGTTCATCTGTACAAACAATAGTACACAAGTATAAACACCATGGGACCACACAGCCGCCATACCGCTCAGGAAAGAGACGCGTTCTGTCTCCTAGAGATGAACGTACTTTGGTGCGAAAAGCGCAAATAAATACAAGAACAACAGCAAAGGACCTTATGAAGATGCTGGAGGAAACAGGTACACAAAGTATCTATATCCACAGTAAAACGAGTCCTATATCGACATAACCTGAAAGGCCGTTCGGCGAGGAAGAAGCCACTGCTCCAAAACCGCCATTAAAAAAAGCCAGACTACGGTTTGCAACTGCACATGGGGACAAAGATTGTACTTTTTGGAGAAATGTCCTCTGGTCTGATGAAACAAAAATGGAACTGTTTGGCCCTAATGACCATCGTTATGTTTGGAGGAAAAAGGGGGAGGCTTGCAAGACGAAGAACACCATCCCAAACGTGAAGCACGGGGTGGCAGCGTCATGTTGTAGGGGTGCTTTGCCGGGTGGGTCTGCACCTGGCAAAGGAGTAGGAGTTCCGGGTGGTAGCTGACTAGTGATAGTGTCTAAGGTTCAGGGCAGGGTGCTGGGCGGAGGCTGACTAGTGATGACTGTTTAACATTCTGATGGGCTTGAGATAGAAGCTGTTTTTCAGTCTCTCGGTCCCAGCTGTGATGCACCTGTACTGTCTCTGCCTTCTAGATGGTAGCAGGGTGAACAGGCCACGGCTCGGGTGGCTGAGGTCCTTGATGATCTCCTTGGCCTTTGTGTAAGACCAGGTGCTGTAGATGTTTTTGTACCAGGCTGTGATACAGCCTGACAGAATGCTCTTGAAGGTGCATCTGTAGAAGTTGGTGAGGGTCTTAGGGGCCAAGGTGCATTTCTTCATCCTCCTGAGGTTGAAGAGATGCTGTTTAAATGTCTTGCGCCTTCATCACCACATGCAGTGCCTTTTGGAAAGTATTCAGACCCCATTACTTTTTCCACATTTTGTTACGTTACAGCCTTATTCTAAAATATTTTTGCTTAACCTTAGCACGCTATGTCATGCTGGTAGTGGCAGGACAGAGGTTTCCATCATTGCGGCATTCTCCATCAACATCTACAGTGCTGCAGAGAGATTTTGGAGAGTCAGGATTCTCACATAGGCTCATAAGCTCAGGCTTACTTGCTCTTTGGTGCAGAATTCAAAATGTTGTGACTGATTGTTGTCCATTACAGCACCAATCAGTCCAAGCAATAGTGGCACTTGCACAGAAAAATGTCATTAATTATTCAAAACCCACATTGATAGATACTTTCCAAACTCTCCTGGGGCTATTTAATATCAGGACTATGTGAAAATCAGCTAATTTAATTTAATCAATGAGGAGGCAGGCATATGGAAGCCAGCCCACAAGTTGGTGTAAATGTGGTTAAATTGAAGCACGGAGGGGGCTCTGATAAATGTACAGGAGATCAGTCTCTTCATGATTTATGACAGTAACTATTAGTAGGGAAGTGCCAGGAAAGGATCCTATTTGAAACTCCAAACCTCAATTTCTCACTTTCTTACGCAAACACAGGGTGTCAATATTGCCACACACATCGATTTGGAATCCCAGCCAGCCTGTCCTTCGGTCAGCCAGCTATAGCCTGCTTCCCTGCTGCACAGCTTTTAGCTGTAACTTAGAAAATGGCAGCATGCAGACTGACTAATTGACCAAGCAGTCTTTTTGATGATGCCCAGGTCCTATTCGTTTAATCTGGGCAATACTCTGGGAATGTGCACCAGCATGGCTTCACTTATGCAAATCATATTTTTGAATTAACATGCCACTGGAGGGGATATTTGACATAATATGAATCAGTGAGGATAATGTTGTGTGTGTGTGTGTGTGTGTGTCTGCATGTGCCATCTGCATGTGCACTGCATCACCATGTTTGATTTTCAAATCAACAAGTTCAAAACTAACCCGTCTGAACCATTTTCTATCAGATTATGTAATTCATTTGTCCTATGATGTTCCTCTCAGGGAGAAAAAGAAGCCTCACAACGGATCGGGTGGTTTATTCCACTGGATGGCAGTAGTACACCATGTGGAAAAGTATCTAAGGTGCATTCTAAATCTATATTTGTAAGATTTAGGCGATCATATTTAATCCACACGAATGAACCCTATGTTTAAGACTTGATCACACAGTGAAAACATGAATATTTAAAAAATCGGTGTGGTCATAAGGGTTTACATCATTAGATGTCTCTTCTCTTGTGTAATAGCAAACCACGTTGCTTTATGTTGACACTTGGCCAAAGAAGAATGCTTCCAAGTAAAGTTGGATCGATTGTTGGATCATTGCTCAGAACCATAGCGGTGCTCCTGTCACGTTCTGACCTCAGTTCTTTTGTTATGTCTTTCTTTTAGTATGGTCAGGGTGTGAGTTGGGTGGGTTGTCTATGTTAGTTTTTCTATGATTTGCTATTTCTGTGTTTGGCCTGGTATGGTTCTCAATCAAAGGCAGCTGTCAATCGTTGTCCCTGATTGAGAACCATATTTAGGTAGCCTGTTTTCTATTGTGTTTGGTGGGTGATTATTTTCTGTTTTCTGTTGTGTGGCTGCACCAGCCAGAACTGTTTTCGGTCGTTCTTTGTTAGTTTTGTTATTTCCGTGTTCATTTCATAAATATGGACACATACCACGCTGCACCTTGGTCCTCCTCTTCTTCCACCATCAATAGCCGTTACAGCTCCGCCCAATTTAGCCCATGTGGCAGTCAATGAAACACCTCTGGGATCTGGGTCTTTGTGACAAACAAGGACAGAATGTGCTCAGCCCTGAATTGTTCACTTTTCAGAAGAAGTTAAGCGGAGAAGTGTACATGTGTATTGAGAGAATAGGAAGAGAAGGGGTGACTCTGGTTTCTCGGGTGGAAGAGAAGAAATTCTGACATCTTGCTCGGAGACTGGAAAACAAGTTATTTTCTGTTGATGTACAATTCAAAAGATTTTTTAAAACTGTGGCCCCATTCAATCTACTGACCACCACTCTACCACTGTTCAGTCTTCAAAATCAAATAAAATGTTATTGGTCACATACACGTGTTTAGCAGATGTTATTGTCAGTGTAGTGAAATGCTTGTGTTTCTAGCTCTGACAGTGCAGTAATATCTAACAAGTAATATCTTCTCTTCCCTGTAATGTCTGACATGTCTTTTGTAATGCCAAATTCATTATCTTTCAAAATTCAATCTTACAAGCCAGCATGGAATCATTTGATGATAATCGTTCATCACATTTATTTTTGCTTTAGCTATTCTTCTATTTTCACAGCTTGGGTTTGTGTCCAGATCAGCCTATTGCCCCATATCAGCATACACCATTCCCTCATTAGAGTCCTGTGAGGACTGACCTGCAGAGACCTCATTGGAGTCCTGTGAGGACTGACCGGCAGAGACCTCATTGGAGTCCTGTGAGGACTGACCGGCAGAGACCTCATTGGAGTCCTGTGAGGACTGACCTGTAGAGACCTCATTGGAGTCCTGTGAGGACTGACCTGCAGAGACCTCATTAGAGTCCTGTGAGGACTGACTGGCAGAGACCTCATTAGAGTCCTGTGAGGACTGACTGGCAGAGACCTCATTGGAGTCCTGTGAGGACTGACCCGCAGAGACCTCATTGGAGTCCTGTGAGGACTGACCTCATTGGAGTCCTGTGAGGACTGACCCGCAGAGACCTCATTGGAGTCCTGTGAGGACTGACCCGCAGAGACCTCATTGGAGTCCTGTGAGGACTGACCTGCAGAGACCTCATTGGAGTCCTGTGAGGACTGACCCGCAGAGACCTCATTGGAGTCCTGTGAGGACTGACCTGCAGAGTCTCCTCATACAACGCCAGACTGGGTGCCATCCCCCTCCATTCCAGGCAGTCTGGTTGAGGAACCCGAGGCAGGAAGAGAGAGAGAAAAAGGGAAAAAAAAGAAAGAGAGAGAGAGGAGACTTCCTCCTCAAAATACTGCCGGGTCACCTTGATCATTCACCAATTTGCTGTCGGAATTAACATTTTAAACTTGGTGTGAATTAGATAGTTTTATGTCTCTACATGACAGTTTTCTATATGAAATGGTTAACAATAATCATATTGTTTATCGTGGGAACATGTTGTCTTGCATGTGAATGAGTCCCAGGTGTTAATCCCACTGGCACATTTCTCAATTACAACCCTCTCTCATATGTCAAGTGTTTGCTTTAATAATGACCTCAAAACACCACTGTCAATTATTGGCCTTCCACAGGATTAGCCCCAAGGCAATATTGGTTTCAATTACATTCTATATTTTGCTATGCACCCATTTATGTCTTAACTGGTAGGTAGGTTGAAATATTGTTTCATTTTGCAGCTTTTTGATGGTTCACACTGATTTAGATACAGCGCTAATTCATTGGACACTGTCTGATAGAGGAAGGCAGCCATGTGTTTGACACAGTTTTTCTAACACTAGTTTAGGGACGATTATTGGCCCTTTATGGGCTGTAAAGTGCTGATTTGCTGGGCAGCAGGGAGTCAGAATTAGTGGGCCATAAACCTGATGGTGCATTACAACGTCTTTAATATGCAATAATGGCCAAAGATGCTCTCAGGGTAAGAGCCAGAGCCCATGGGGAGTCCTGTTAACTGTACATTACCTATGTACTGTGTGGGTTGTTTGCAGTGTGTTTGCTTATATAGTCCTATACAATATTGTCCATGTTGTGTAATAAATGTACAGAAATGAGCGCATAGTAGTTTTTGCAGTATGTTGTTTAAGTTAGGGTTCTATTGGCCATGCTAGTTTTCACAATACTATCTTCAATTTCATGAGAATTATTCTCTGTAGACTGTTGCATCTATACATGCGTAGTTGTCATGAAACAGTTAGGATGAGTCAATCTATGAAGGCTATCTGTTCTTTCTCAATATGTTCTCATGGCATATTTAAGATATTGGAATTATGGGAAGGAGAAAGTAGGCTACATAATCAATCTACATCAGATATATGAACAGAATGAACCCTTTTCTGCTCATAAAATATATTTTTTTTTCTGGAAGAACATTGACATGATTGAAAGGTATAAAGCAATAGTCATATTTACGGCAGTGAAAATGAATTCAGAAGCAGGATTTAGCCTCATGCCAGATACGAAGAACTAGACATTCAATCACATTTTCTGTATATGTTTCTTAATGTTGACAGTAATTTGTGGTCTCTGAAGCCAGCTGTGGCACACGGTTGAACCAACTGGCTTTCTGTTCCCTTGTTCATCTAAGAGAAATGCAATTTAGGCTAGAGACAACTACTGTAGTCTGGGCTTCTCTCCTACTTGTTGTACTTAATAAAGTTTATGACAAGCGTGGCTATGTTTTGATTAGAGTGATATTCCTAGCTTTAGCAATAAGATGGGTAAAGCAAGCACACTGTCTGCTGAAAGAAAATACAATTGCTTATTTAATAAAATGTGTTGCACTGGCTGTACATCTAGCTGAATGCTCTTTAGGGACCAGTGTTTGAGAAGAGTTTTAGACCTTATGAGCCACCTTTGATCACTGGTTCTGTCTGTTTCAGATAATTGGACACTAATTACAAGCATCAAACACATTCTGCTCTCACTGCAACAGATCTGTTCCTCTTCAGGTCTCACTGTGTACAACATAGCTAGACTGTTTACTTCTGTTGTGGTAGGTTCATGTTGTTGTCTTTTTCATTCAAATCATTAGACTATATAGGAATGTATCACACTATAATGTATGTATAAAACCAGCCTCTTGTGCTCCATGTTTAATGGCATCAAGAGCCAGTGGTTTAAGCCTGTCGTGCGTGTTGGGCGATGTGGTGTCATCACCATCAGCACATCAACTAGAGACACCTTAATGACAGCCTTCTCTCTCTTGTTCTCTCTCACACACACACACACACACACACACACACACACACACACACACACAGATCCCCTCCAAACCCAACAGTAAAGTCACCTACGGAGCCCATCACACAGGGAAGCAGGTCTCTGAGAACAGCACAGACCCTGTCACACTTAACTGATCCATCAGGCAGGCTGAGCTGCCAGTGATAGCAGAGTGGGCCTCACCATCTCGGCTTCCTGCCCAGGAGGGTGTCACCGGAGGAGGGGACACTGCAGATGGGTCTAATGTCACTTAATGTGGAGGCATGAAGGCTCCTCTTAATTAGCCTGTGAGTCTGATTTCTCGGATGGAAACAAAGAGGGCACAATAGGAGGGCTCCTTCAAACACGTGGCATTTGCTTTTCTCCTTGATTATAGGAGTTGCAGTGTGATGTAGGCCACCTAATGGGCACACTGTGGTCCCCAACGCTGGCTGATGTATGGCATCACACTCTGAGGATAGTCATCACTCGACTGATTCCTCAGTTTCCGTGTAGAATCACAAAAGACAGGTATAAATTATTGTTAGGATAGTGTTTAGCAGGGGCTAGACTGGGCAGGATTATCATCAAATCTAAATAAAGGATAGAATTGCTTGGGTCTTAATATTCTCTTGCTCTCACATAGAAATTTCAAATGTTGTCCTCTGATATTGACTTTACCTTTAGGACAGTGAGAGAGTACACTTATTAGTGAAATTAAGCAATAATCCCATTGACTATAATTGCAGGTGGAGAGAATTTAGGCTTTGATTGAATGTGATTATTTTCCAGCCTCTAGCTACCAGTAGCTGGTTTAAGTTCCTGAACTCAGAGATGATCAAATCCTAGAGCCTAGAGTCAGCCTCTGTGATTGTAGGTCATGCCAGTCAACACGAGTCAACACTAGTCTCATCAGGCAAAAGTAATCCTGACAGGAGTGATGAGGCAGTGGATGCATGCTAAGACCATCCTGGTTGATTGACACATGACAGAGGAGAAAGGCTTCTCGGGTAAATGTAAAGTACTGTATATTATAGTGCTGGAATTCATTTGACATCTATGTGTCACCGTATTGTTTTATGTATCCATCCGATATACGATAGTATTGTCGTAGCATTGACTATCATTAAATGTGAAGACTGTTATATCATCAAATCTATGTGTAATTATTCCTTACGTGATTAAACTAATCATGTAACTTTAATTAACTATGAAGTCAGGACACCACAGGAATTTGTTTATAGAGTTTCTATTTCCTGAATTAACTCTTCAGATATTTTCATATCTTATCGATTACAGTCTTCTATTAATGTACTGTTACCTCATCAGTCTCATTCCTGAATGTCGCAAACCCTTGGATATCTGCACGAACTCTAACATAAATCATGAATCAGCGATATAAACATTGGCTTAATTATTTATTTACTAACTAATCAATCACAGAATTACATGAACACACACACACAATTAGTTATACATTGGGTACTAACATGACACAATGAAAAGTCCCTAGTGGACGAAACCAATATGACGGCTTGGTAGACAAAGGAAAGGGGTGGGGTCAGCTCAAGAGTGGGAAAACTCAGAGTTTTTAACTACACTCATGGAAATGCTAGTACTTTTAACATGAACAACTGCTCATTCGAAAATACATTGCAATTTACATATTTACGAGTGCATGCTTTTGTTGTCCCTCTGCAATCGCCGGTCCGTCTGCTGGATAGTTAGTCAACAGAAAGCCTCTGGTTTGTCCACCAGAGATCAAAGTCTGTCGAAGTTGTACGTTGATATAATGTATACGTCACCGAGTACCAATCGGGAAATAGTCTTTGATCGGATGCATTGACCAGACTAAAGTATTTAAACAGCTGCAACCTGAGTCATTGATCTTTAGTTTGTAGATTTCTTCACCATTTCAGCATGGGGATGATCTCCACGTTCTCTGGTTTAGTGAAATTAAGCAGGAACTTACCTTAGCTTTCTTGGGAACAGGAACAATGGTGGCCCTCTTGAAGCATGTGGGAACAACAGACTGGGATAGGGATTGATTGAATATGTCCGTAAACACACCAGCCAGCTAAAATTTGATTTGATTTGTCCTATGTAGTTTAAACCACTTCACACACCAGCATCACCGGCATGTTTTGGTCTAATGTACATTTTGTCGGAAGTAGGTTTTATA